>NW_027198016.1:0-7500 GCF_038502225.1 Cherax quadricarinatus
TATCAGGATCCCTCCAGGGTCCTGATAACCCTCCTAAGGTCCTGGATGCCCTTACGATCCAAGGGTCCTGGGGACCCCTAGTGTCCCGGAGACCCCTAGGGTCCTGGAAACCCCCCTAGGGTCATGGTTACCACATAGGGTCCTGGATGCCCTTACGGTCCAAGGCTACCGGTAGCCCCAAGTATCCTGGGGACCCCTAGAACCCCGGCTACCCCTATGTTCCCGGGGGCCGCAGTACCAGGGGCCCCCACGGTACCATACCGTCACTGCCATTGTCCAGTTAAAATTAGTGAGCAGTGCGTCAATGTTATCATTGTTTTTTGTGCAGTTCCCTTCACACACAGCAAATATATCTTGTGTGTATTGTTCAGCTTTTGTTCCTTTGTTCTTCACTTTGTTGCTCTTGTTATATATATATATATATATATATATATATATATATATATATATATATATATATATATATATATATATATATATATATATATATATATGCATAACACGGTATCTGGACAGGCTGGAAGCCTGGTCCAGCAACTGGTTCCTGGAGGTCAGCTCCTCCAAGTGCGAAGTCATGAAGATTGGGGAAGGTCAAAGACGACCGCAGACAGAGTACAGTCTAGGGGGCCAGAGACTGCAAACCTCATTCAAAAAAAAAAGGATTTTTGGGTGAGTATAACACCGAGCACCTCTCCTGAGGTGCACATCAACCAGATAACTGTTGCAGCATATGGGCGCCTGGCAAACCTGAGAATAGCGTTCCGATACCTTAGTATGGAATCGTTCATGACTCTGCATACCGTGTACGTCAGACCCATACTGGAGTATGCAGCACCAGTATGGAACCCACAAAGGTTTGCAACAAGACTTGTCCTGGAGCAAAGGGTAATGTCCTACGAGGAGAGGTAAAGGGAAATGAAATCGACCTGACGACACTGGAAGACAGGAGAGATAGGGGGGGGGGACATGATAACGATATATAAAATACTGAGAGGAACTGACAAGGTGGACACAGACAGGATGTTCCAGAGATGGCACACAGCAACAAGGGGACACAGCAACAAGGGGACACAGCAACAAGGGGACACAGCAACAAGGGTACACAGCAACAAGGGGACACAGCAACAAGGGGACACAGCAACAAGGGGACACAGCAACAAGGGGACACAGCAACAAGGGGACACAGCAACAAGGGGACACAGCAACAAGGGGACACAGCAACAAGGGTACATAGCAACAAGGGGACACAGAAACAAGGGGACACAGCAACAAGGGGACACAGCAACAAGGGGACACAGCAACAAGGGGACACAGCAACAAGGGGACACAGTAACAAGGGAACACAGCAAGAAGGGGACACAGCAACAAAGGGACACAGCAACAATGGGGCACAGCAACAAGGGGGCACAGCAACAAGGGGGCCCAGCAACAAGGGGACACAGCAACAAGGAGACACAGAAACAAAGACACAGCAACGAGGGGACACAGCAACGAGAGGACACAGCAACAAGGGAACAAAGCAGAAAGGGGACACAGCAACAAGGGGACAAAGAAACAAGGAGACACAGCAACGAGGGGACACAGCAACAAGGGGTCACAACAAGGGGACACAGCAACAAAGGGACACAGCAACAAGGGGACATAGCAACAAAGGGTCACAGCAACAAGAGGGCACAGCAACAAGAGGACACAGCAACAATGGGACATAGTAACAAAGGGACACAGCAACAAGGGAACATAGCAACCAAGAGATACAGCAACAAGGGGACACAGCAACAAGGGGACACAGCAACAAAGGGACACAGCAACAAGGGGATATAGCAACAAGGGGACACAGAAACAAGGGGACACAGCAACAAGGGGACACAGAAACAAAGGAACACAGCAACAAGGGGACACAGCAACAAGGGGACACAGAAACAAAGGGACACATCAACAATGGGACACAACAACAAGGGGACACAGCAACAAGGGGACACAGCAACAAGAGGACACAACAACAAGGGGACGCAACAACACGGGGATACAGCAACAAGGGGACACAGAAACAAAGCGGCACAGCAACAAGGGGACACAACAACAAAGGGGAACAGCAACAAAGGGACACAGCAACAAGGGGACACTGCAACAAGGGGACACAGCTACAAAGGGACACAGCAAATATGGGACACAACAACAAGGGGACACAACAAGGGGACACAGCAACAAGGGGACACAGCAACAAGGGGACACAACAACAAGGGGACACAGCAACAAGGGGACACAGCAACAAGGGGACACAGCAACAAGGGGACACAGCAACAAGGGGACACAGCAACAAGGGGACACAGCAACAAGGGGACACAACAACAAGGGGACACAGCAACAAGGGGACACAGCAACAAGGGGACACAGCAACAAGGGGACACAGCAACAAGGGGACACAGCAACAAGGGGACACAGCAACAAGGGGACACAGCAACAAGGGGACACAGCAACAAGGGGACACAGAAACAAAGGAACACAGCAACAAGGGGACACAGCAACAAGGGGACACAGCAACAAGGGGACACAGCAACAAGGGGACACAGAAACAAAGGAACACAGCAACAAGGGGACACAGAAACAAAGGAACACAGCAACAAGGGGACACAACAACAAGGGGACACAGAAACAAAGGAACACAGCAACAAGGGGACACAGAAACAAAGGAACACAGCAACAAGGGGACACAGCAACAAGGGGACACAGCAACAAGAGGACACAGCAACAAGGGGACACAGAAACAAAGGAACACAGCAACAAGGGGACACAGAAACAAAGGAACACAGCAACAAGGGGACACAACAACAAGGGGACACAGCAACAAGGGGACACAGCAACAAGGGGACACAGCAACAAGGGGACACAGAAACAAAGGAACACAGCAACAAGGGGACACAACAACAATGGGACACAACAACAAGGGGACACAGCAACAAGGGGACACAACAACAAGGGGACACAGCAACAAGGGGACACAGCAACAAGGGGACACAGCAACAAGGGGACACAGCAACAAGAGGACACAGCAACAAGGGGACACAGAAACAAAGGAACACAGCAACAAGGGGACACAGAAACAAAGGAACACAGCAACAAGGGGACACAACAACAAGGGGACACAGCAACAAGGGGACACAGCAACAAGGGGACACAGCAACAAGGGGACACAGAAACAAAGGAACACAGCAACAAGGGGACACAGCAACAAGGGGACGCAGCAACAAGGGGACACAGCAACAAGGGGACACAGCAACAAGGGGACACAGCAACAAGGGGACACAGCAACAAGGGGACACAGCAACAAGGGGACACAACAACAAGGGGACACAGCAACAAGGGGACACAACAACAAGGGGACACAGCAACAAGGGGATACAACAACAAGGGGACACAGCAACAAGGGGACACAGCAACAAGGGGACACATCAAAAAGGGAACACAGCAACAAAGGGACACAGCAACAAGGGGACACAGAAACAAAGGGACACAGCAACAAGAGGACACAGCAACAATGGGACACAACAACAAGGGGACACAGCAACAAGGGGACACAGCAACAAGGGGACACAGCAACAAGGGGACACAACAACAAGGGGACACAGCAACAAGGGGACACAGCAACAAGGGGACACAGCAACAAGGGGACACAGCAACAAGGGGACACAGCAACAAAGGGACACAGCAACAATGGGACACAACAACAATGGGACACAACAACAAGGGGACACAGCAACAAGGGGACACAACAACAAGGGGACACAGCAACAAGGGGACACAGCAACAAGGGGACACAGCAACAAGGGGACACAGCAACAAGGGGACACAGCAACAAGTGGACACAGCAACAAAGGGACACAGCAACAATGGGACACAACAACAATGGGACACAACAACAAGGGGACACAGCAACAAGTGGACACAGCAACAAGGGGACACAGCAACAAGGGGACACAGCAACAAAGGGACACAGCAACAATGGGACACAACAACAATGGGACACAGCAACAAGGGACACAGCAACAAGGGGACACAGCAACAAGGGGACACAGCAACAAGGGGACACAGCAACAAGGGGACACAGCAACAAGGGGACACAGCAACAAGGGGACACAGCAACAAGGGGACACAGCAACAAGGGGACACAGCAACAAGGGGACATAGCAACAAGGGGACACAGCAACAAGGGGACACAGCAACAAGGGGACACAGCAACAAGGGGACACAGCAACAATGGGACACAGCAACAAGGGGACACAGCAACAAGGGGACACAGCAAAAAAGGGACACAGCAACAAGGGGACACAGCAACAAAGGGACACAGCAACAAGGAGACACAGCAACAAGGGGACACAGCAACAAGGGGACACAGCAACAAAGGGACACAGCAACAAGGGGACATAGCAACAAGTGGACACAGCAACAAGGGGACACAGCAACAAGGGGACACAGCAACAAGTGGACACAGCAACAAGGGGACACAGCAACAAGGGGACACAACAAGGGGACACAGCAACAAGAGGACACAGAAACAAAGGAACACAGCAACAAGGGGACACAGCAACAAGGGGACACAGAAACAAA
This sequence comes from Cherax quadricarinatus, assembly GCF_038502225.1. NCBI lineage: Eukaryota > Metazoa > Arthropoda > Malacostraca > Decapoda > Parastacidae > Cherax > Cherax quadricarinatus. The sequence goes on from NW_027198016.1 coordinate 4,606, forward strand.
GGGACACATCAACAATGGGACACAACAACAAGGGGACACAGCAACAAGGGGACACAGCAACAAGGGGACACAACAACAAGGGGACGCAACAACAAGGGGATACAGCAACAATGGGACATAGTAACAAAGGGACACAGCAACAAGGGAACATAGCAACCAAGAGATACAGCAACAAGGGGACACAGCAACAAGGGGACACAGCAACAAAGGGACACAGCAACAAGGGGACACAACAACAAGGGGACACAGCAACAAGGGGACACAGCAACAAGGGGACACAACAACAAGGGGACACAGCAACAAGGGGACACAACAACAAGGGGACACAACAACAAGGGGACACATCAACAAGGGGACACAACAACAAGGGGACACAGCAACAAGGGGACACAGCAACAAGGGGACACAGCAACAAGGGGACACAGCAACAAGGGGACACAGCAACAAGGGGACACAGAAACACACAGCAACAAGGGGACACAGCAACAAGGGGACACACAACAAGGGGGGGACACAACAACAAGGGGACACAGCAACAAGGGGACACAGCAACAAGGGGACACAACAACAAGGGGACAACAACAAGGGGACACAGCAACAAGGGGACAACAAGGGGAGCAACAAGGGGACACAGCAACAAGGGGACACAACAACAAGGGACACAGCAACAAGGGGACACAGCAACAAGGGGACACATCAACAATGGGACACAACAACAAGGGGACACAGCAACAAGGGGACACACAACAAGGGGACACATCAACAATGGGACACAACAACAAGGGGACACAGCAACAAGGGAACACAGCAATAAGGGGACACAGCAACAAGGGGACACATCAACAAGGGGACACAACAACAAGGGGACACAGCAACAAGGGGACACAGCAACAAGGAGACACAGCAACAAGGGGACACAACAACAAGGGGACACAGCAACAAGGGGACACAGCAACAAGGGGACACAGCAACAAGGGGACACAACAACAAGGGGACACAGCAACAAGGGGACACAGCAACAAGGGGACACAGAAACAAGGGGACACAGCAACAAGGGGACACAGCAACAAGGGGACACAACAACAAGGGGACACAGCAACAAGGGGACACAGCAACAAGGGGACACAGCAACAAGGGGACACAGCAACAAGGGGACACAGCAACAAGGGGACACAGCAACAAAGGGACACAGCAACAAGGGGACACAGCAACAAGGGGACACAGCAACAAGGGGACACAGCAACAAGGGGACACAACAACAAGGGGACACAGCAACAAGGGGACAAAGCAACAAGGGGACACAGCAACAAGGGGACACAGCAACAAGGGGACACAGCAACAAGGGGACACAGCAACAAGGGGACACAGCAACAAGGGGACACAGCAACAAGGGGACACAGCAACAAGGGGACACAGCAACAAGGGGACACAGCAACAAGGGGACACAGCAACAAGGGGACACAACAACAAGGGGACACAGAAACAAGGGGACACAGCAACAAGGGGACACAGCAACAAGGGGACACAGCAACAAGGGGACTCAACAACAAGGGGACACAGCGACAAAGGGACACAGCAACAAGGGGACACAGACAACAAGGGGAACACAGCAACAAGGGGACACAGCAACAAAGGGACACAGCAACAAGGGGACACAGCAACAAGGGGACACAGCAACAAGGGGACACAGCAACAAGGGGACACAACAACAAGGGGACACAGCAACAAGGGGACACAGCAACAAGGGGACACAGCAACAAGGGGACACAGCAACAAGGGGACACAGCAACAAGGGGACACAGCAACAAGGGGACACAGCAACAAGGGGACACAGCAACAAGGGGACACAACAACAAGGGGACACAGCAACAAGGGGACACAACAACAAGGGGACACAGCAACAAGGGGACACAACAACAAGGGGACACAGCAACAAGGGGACACAGCAACAAGGGGACACAGCAACAAAGGGACACAGCAACAAGGGGACACAGCAACAAAGGGACACATCAACAATGGGACACAACAACAAGGGGACACAGCAACAAGGGGACACAGAAACAAAGGGACACATCAACAATGGGACACAACAACAAGGGGACACAGCAACAAGGGGACACAGCAACAAGGGGACACAGCAACAAGGGGACACAACAACAAGGGGACACAACAACACGGGGATACAGCAACAAGGGGACACAGCAACAAGGGGACACAGCAACAATGGGACACAACAACAAGGGGACACAGCAACAAGGGGACACAGCAACAAGGGGACACAACAACAAGGGGACGCAACAACACGGGGATACAGCAACAAGGGGACACAGCAACAAAGGGACACAGCAACAAGGGGACACAGCAACAAGGGGACACAGCAACAAAGGGACACAGCAACAAGGGGACACAGCAACAAGGGGACACAGCAACAAGGGGACACAGCAACAAGGGGACACAGCAACAAGGGGACACAGCAACAAGGGGACACAGCAACAAGGGGACACAGCAACAAGGGGACACAGCAACAAGGGGACACAGCAACAAGGGGACACAGCAACAAGGGGACACAACAACAAGGGGACACAGCAACAAGGGGACACAGCAACAAGGGGACACAACAACAAGGGGACACAGCAACAAGGGGACACAGCAACAAGGGGACACAGCAACAAGGGGACACAGCAACAAGGGGACACAGCAACAATGGGACACAACAACAAGGGGACACAGCAACAAGGGGACACAGCAACAAGGGGACACAGCAACAAGGGGACACAGCAACAAGGGGACACAACAACAAGGGGACACAACAACAAGGGGACACAGCAACAAGGGGACACAGCAACAAGGGGACACAGCAACAAGGGGACACAGCAACAAGGGGACACAACAACA
>NW_027198016.1:12500-17500 GCF_038502225.1 Cherax quadricarinatus
ACACACACAACACACAACACACACACACACAACACACAACACACACAACACACACACACACAACACACACAACACACACACACACCATGTAAGACAATATCCCAGGCTTTTAAACACTTCTGGAGTTGCTGTTAGTGTTGGCGTGGGCTGTCATCTTTCATACAACATCACACCTTTCTGCTGCCCAACACTGCTCCTCCTAACACCACCAGACATCTTAACACCTTCCTACCTGTGTTGCGTGTACTCACCTATTTGTGGTTGCAGGGGTCGAGTCATAGCTCCTGGCCCCGCCTCTTCACTGATTGTTACTAGGTCCTCTCTCTCCCTGCCCCATGAGCTCTATCATACCTCGCCTTAAAACTATGTATGGTTCCTGCCTCCACTACGTCACTTTCTAGGCTATTCCATGGCCTGACTACTCTATGACTGAAGAAATACTTCCTAACATCCCTTTGATTCATCTGAGTCTTCAACTTCCAATTGTGACCTCTTGTGTATGTGTCCCATCTCTGGAACATCCTGTCTTTGTCCACCGTGTCTATTCTGCGCAGTATTTTATATGTCGTTATCATGTCTCCCCTGACCCTCCTGTCCTCCAGTGTCGTCAGGCCGATTTCCCTTAATCTTTCTTCATAGGACATTCCCCTTAGCTCTGAAACTAACCTTGTCGCAAACCTTTGTACTTTCTCTAGTTTCTTGACGTGCTTTATCAAGTGCGGATTCCAAACAGGTGCTGCATACTCCAGTATGGGCCTGACATACACGGTGTACAGTGTCTTGAACGATTCCTTACTAAGGTATCGGAATGCTGTTCTCAGGTTTGCCAGGCGCCCATATGCTGCAGCAGTTATCTGATTGATGTGTGCTTCCGGAGACATGCTCGGTGTTATACTCACCCCAAGATCTTTCTCCTTGAGTGAGGTTTGCAGTCTTTGGCCACCTAGCCTATACTCTGTCTGTGGTCTTCTGTGCCCTTCCCCTATCTTCATGACTTTGCATTTGGCAGGATTAAATTCGAGAAGCCATTTGCTGGACCAGGTGTCCAGTCTGTCCAGGTCTCTTTGAAGTCCTGCCTGGTCCTCATCAGATTTAATTCTCCTCATTAACTTCACATCATCTGCAAACAGGGACACTTCTGAGTCTAACCCTTCCGTCATGTCGTTCACATATACCAAAAATAGCACTGGTCCTAGGACCGACCCCTGTGGGACCCCGCTCGTCACAGGTGCCCACTGTGATACATCATTACGTACCATGACTCGTTGTTGCCTCCCTGTCAGGTATTCTCTGATCCATTGCAGTGCCCTTCCTGTTATATGCGCCTGATGCTCTAGCTTCTGCACTAATCTCTTGTGAGGAACTGTGTCAAAGGCCTTCTTGCAGTCCAAGAAGATGCAATCAACCCACCCCTCTCTCTCTTGTCTTACTTTTGTTATTTTATCATAAAACTCCAGAAGGTTTGTGACACAGAATTTGCCTTCCGTGAATCCGTGCTGGTTGGCATTTATACTCCTGTTCCGTTCCAGGTGCTCCACCACTCTCCTCCTGATAATCTTCTCCATAATTTTGCATACTATACACGTCAATGACACAGGTCTATAGTTTAGTGCCTCTTTTCTGTCTCCTTTTTTGAAAATGGGAACTACATTTGCCGTCTTCCATACCTCAGGTAGTTGCCCAGTTTCCAGGGATGTGTTGAAGATTGTGGTAAGTGGCACGCACAACATATCTGCTCCCTCTCTAAGGACCCATGGAGAGATGTTGTCCGGTCCCATTGCCTTTGAGGTATCGATGTCCCTTAGCAGTTTCTTCACCTCCTCCTCATCTGTATGTATGTCGTCCAACACTTGTTGGTGTATTCCTTGCTGGTGTCCCCATCTGGTCTGTCCCCCCAGAGTCCTTCCTGTCTCTACTGTAAATACTTCCTTAAATCTCGTGTTGAGCTCCTCACATACCTCTTGATCGTTTCTTGTGAGTTCTCCACCTTCTTTCCTCAGCCTTATCACCTGGTCCTTGACTGTTGTCTTCCTCCTAATGTGGCTATACAGCAGTTTCGGGTCAGATTTGACTTTCGATGGTATGTCGTTTTCATACTGTCGCTGGGCCTCCCTCCTTATCTGTGCATACTCGTTTCTGGCTCTTCTACTAATCTCCTTGTTTTCCTGGGTCCTATGCCTCCTGTACCTTTTCCATTCTCTGTTGCACTTACTTTTTGCCTCCCTACACCTTCGGGTAAACCAAGGACTCGTTTTGGTCTTCCTATTATTTCTGTTTCGTGTGTGTGTGTGTGTGTGTGTGTGTGTGTGTGTGTGTGTGTGTGTGTGTGTGTGTGTGTGTGTGTGTGTGTGTGTGTTATGTGTGTGTGTTGTGTTGTGTGTGTTGTGTGTGTGTGTGTGTGTACTCACCTATTTGTACTCACCTATTTGTGGTTGCAGGGGTCGAGTCACAGCTCCTGGCCCCGCCTCTTCGCTGATTGCTACTAGGTCCTCTCTCTCCCTGCCCCATGAGCTTTATCATACCTCGCCTTAAAACTATGTATGGTTCCCGCCTCCACTACTTCACTTTCTAGACTATTCCACGACTTGACTACTCTATGACTGAAGAAATACTTCCTAACATCCCTTTGATTCATCTGAGTCTTCAACTTCCAATTGTGACCCCTTGTGTCTGTGTCCCATCTCTGGAACATCCCGTCTTTGTCCACCTTGTCTATTCCGCGCAGTATTTTATATGTCGTTATCATGTCTCCCCTGACCCTCCTGTCCTCCAGTGTCGTCAGGCCGATTTCCCTCAACCTTTCTTCGTAGGACAATCCCCGTAGCTCTGGGACTAGTCTTGTTGCAAACCTTTGCACTTTCTCTAATTTCTTGACGTGCTTGACTAGGTGTGGATTCCAAACTGGTGCTGCATACTCCAGTATGGGCCTGACGTAGATGGTATACAGAGTCTTAAACGAATCCTTACTGAGGTATCGGAACGCTATCCGTGTGTGTGTGTGTGTGTGTGTGTGTGTTTGTGTTGTGTGTTGTGTTTGGGTGTCACTCCACCTAGCACCTAGCCATCACATAGATAACACCACCTAGCACCTAGCCATCACATAGATAACACCACCTAGCACCTAGCCATCAGACAGATAACACCACCTAGCACCTAGCCATCACATAGATAACACCACCTAGCACCTAGCCATCAGACAGATAACACCACCTAGCACCTAGCCATCAGACAGATAACACCACCTAGCACCTAGCCATCAGACAGATAACACCACCTAGCACCTAGCCATCAGACAGATAACACCACCTAGCACCTAGCCATCAGACAGATAACACCACCTAGCACCTAACCATCAGACAGATAACACCACCTAGCACCTAGCCATCAGACAGATAACACCACCTAGCACCTAACCATCAGACAGATAACACCACCTAGCACCTAGCCATCAGACAGATAACACCACCTAGCACCTAACCATCAGACAGATAACACCACCTAGCACCTAGCCATCAGACAGATAACACCACCTAGCACCTAGCCAGCACCACAAGCAGTCATCCTAGCAGTTATATAAGACAGCTCTGCCATATATCCCAGCCCCCAGCCTCCTGGTTTACCTCTAAATAACGACCCAGCAATTATACAAAGCTGGCGGGATGGTCGTACTGGATTGCCATAATCTTTGCAATTTCCATTGTTCATACCCCTAGTGTTGCTACGTTTTTGTGTTGCAAGAGGTGGGATATATATACATATATATGTATAAGTATATAACAACACTGGGACTAGCCAAGGAGTCGAACCCATGCTGCTTTGGCCTGTCTCATGGTGGGGGAAAACTCACGACGCCTTAATCCACGGAACCACATGAGGCAGGCCAAAGCAGCATGGGTTCGACTCCTTGGCTAGTCCCAGTGTTGTTATTGATCAATACCACTTGTTTGTGGGTACAATAATATATGGGGGAGTTGAATGATAGATCTAGGCCTTTCGTAGTGCAATGAACACGTCGTCAGGAGCTTGCAATGATGCAGGAATAAGAAGGGAAGTCCTGACAGAGTCGTTCATGGGGACGACTCTCTCATGGGGTCTTGTACACACTGACTTTTAATTTATATAAATAAGGTGGCCCGGTGGCCTGGTGGCTAAAGCTCCCGCTTCACACACGGAGGGCCCGGGTTCGATTCCCGGTGGGTGGAAACATTTCGACACGTTTCTTTACACCTGTTGTCCTGTTCACCTAACAGCAAATAGGTACCTGGGTGTTAGTGGACTGGTGTAGGTGGCATCCTGGGTGTTAGTGGACTGGTGTGGGTCACATCCTGGGTGTTAGTGGACTGGTGTGGGTGGCATCCTGGGTGTTAGTGGACTGGTGTAGGTGGCATCCTGGGTGTTAGTGGACTGGTGTGGGTGGCATCCTGGGTGTTAGTGGACTGGTGTGGGTCACATCCTGGGTGTTAGTGGACTGGTGTAGGTGGCATCCTGGGTGTTAGTGGACTGGTGTGGGTCACATCCTGGGTGTTAGTGGACTGGTGTGGGTGGCATCCTGGGTGTTAGTGGACTGGTGTGGGTGGCATCCTGGGTGTTAGTGGACTGGTGTGGGTCACATCCTGGGTGTTAGTGGACTGGTGTGGGTCACATCCTGGGTGTTAGTGGACTGGTGTGGGTGGCATCCTGGGTGTTAGTGGACTGGTGTGGGTCACATCCTGGGTGTTAGTGGACTGGTGTAGGTGGCATCCTGGGTGTTAGTGGACTGGTGTGGGTCACATCCTGGGTGTTAGTGGACTGGTGTGGGTGGCATCCTGGGTGTTAGTGGACTGGTGTGGGTGGCATCCTGGGTGTTAGTGGACTGGTGTGGGTGGCATCCTGGGTGTTAGTGGACTGGTGTGGGTGGCATCCTGGGTGTTAGTGGACTGGTGTGGGTGGCATCCTGGGTGTTAGTGGACTGGTGTGGGTGGCATCCTGGGTGTTAGTGGACTGGTGTGGGTGGCATCCTG
>NW_027198016.1:25000-27500 GCF_038502225.1 Cherax quadricarinatus
TTTTTAGCTATAACTCAAATAAATTAATTACATAAAAAAACATTTTTTAGCTATAACTCAAATAAATTAATTACATAAAAAAACATATTTTTTAGCTATAACTCAAATAAATTAATTACATAAAAAACATATTTTTTAGCTATAACTCAAATAAATTAATTACATAAAAAACATATTTTTTAGCTATAACTCAAATAAATTAATGACATCAAAAATATATATTTTTAGCTATAACTCAAATAAATTAATGACATCAAAAATATATATTTTTAGCTATAACTCAAATAAATTAATTACACAAAAAATATATTTTTTAGCTATAACTCAAAAAAATTAATTACACCAAAAATATATATTTTTAGCTATAACTCAAAAAAATTAATTACACGAAAAATTTATATTTTTAGCTATAACTCAAATAAATTAATGACATCAAAAATATATATTTTTAGCAATAACTCAAATAAATTAATGACATCAAAAATATATATTTTTAGCTATAACTCAAAAAAATTAATTACACCAAAAATATATATTTTTAGCTATAACTCAAATAAATTAATGACATCAAAAATATATATTTTTAGCTATAACTCAAAGAAATTAATTACACCAAAAATATATATTTTTAGCTATAACTCAAATAAATTAATTACACAAAAAATATATTTTTTAGCTATAACTCAAATAAATTAATTACACCAAAAATATATATTTTTAGCAATAACTCAAATAAATTAATGACATCAAAAATATATATTTTTAGCTATAACTCAAAAAATTAATTACACAAAAAATATATTTTTTAGCTATAACTCAAATAAATTAATTACACCAAAAATATATATTTTTAGCTATAACTCAAATAAATTAATGACATCAAAAATATATATTTTTAGCTATAACTCAAAAAAATTAATTACAATTCTCGCTTTATTTTAGTCACAGCTAAAATTATTTCATTCCCAGCTAAAATATTTTTGGAGCCACAACTATAATAATTCCGCTCTTATGATTGTAATTAAAACATCATTATTTAACATAGTGAAAATTGTTCCGTTTTTTTAGTGTTGATATATTACTATATTAATACGTTATTATTATTATTATTATTATTATTATTATTGTCATTATATGTATATCTCTCAATATACATACACAGAGATATCTGTATACATACACTGTGAGGTGTGTATTAGTATACATACACAGAGATGTATATCACTATACATACAGTGAAAGGTATATATCATTATACCCAGAGATGTATATCAGTATACATAGTGAAAGGTATATATCAGTATACATACACAGAGATGTATACATACACTGGGTTCATTTAAATCCCTATAACAGGGATTTAATAAGTCAATAGGCTTCAAATCCAATTAACAGATTTCACTGTACATCTATACAGTGTTTGCTGTATGTCTGATGTCTGTTTAGTGTTTAAATACTGATAGGAATATTTTACGAATGGATGTCTAGTATCGCTATAATCTAGATTATTTACTGTTATAGTACTCCATGATAGGTTTGATGATAGTTATAGTGAGAGGGAGGATGGTACTATTCACTATTTTGATAATAGTATGGCCGGACATTTCTATAGGGAAGGACGTGAGCTGCATTGCCTTGCCTCGACAAACATAGCCTCACATGCAGACCTTATGCTGACTTTTTTTTGGAATTTGGATTCCTGAGAATTGTCTATGTGTTTTGTGGTGGATGAGTGTCGAGATGCGTCTAGGCAGTAATGTACAGTGTAAACTGCTAGTTTAACTGCATTGTTGACCTTGACTCTGGATGCAATAACCATGAGTGGTTTGCCTAATGGAGATTTTGCATAGCAAGCAGAGTACCTCTGACAAGCAAGCACTCACACTGGACCGACTAGACAGTAGTCGAGACACAATTAAGTTCATTTAGGTACAGGTACACATAAGACTTATTTCCATTGGGATCCTTTACTAATATCCATTGGGATCCTTCACTAATATCCATTGGGATCCTTCACTAATATCCATTGGGATCCTTCACTAATATCCCTTGGGATCCTTCCCTAATTTCCAAAACTTTTAACTAGACAACAGACGCAAGACTTCAGTAACACCGCCATCGATACCAGCACTGACACCACCACCATCATAATCCCTCCCTCACTCCATCTCTCCCTCCCTCCCTCACTCCATCTCTCCCTCCATCTCTCCCTCCCTCCCACAGTCGACCTGTCAAAGTTCGCCTCCCAACATGATGGGACGCGCTAGTTTCTGAACTTAATGTGTTTCCTGATGCGGTCTATTGTTTGTGAGAGCCGGGCGAGTCTGTCTCACTTTTTCTCATCTCGTGTTGGTTTAAGTTCATAATGAATTTAAAGAATTGCTGCTGAACGATGCGTGAGTTCCGTCGGGGCACGGTGGATCAAGCCTGCAATACTGGTTGTGTGACACGTGGAGGGTGGATCAAGCCTGCAATACTGGTTGTGTGACACGTGGAGGGT
>NW_027198016.1:32500-35000 GCF_038502225.1 Cherax quadricarinatus
GGACGTCTTAGTACAGGATGTGTTAGTACAGGATGTGTTAGTACAGGACGTCATAGTACAGGACGTCTTACTACAGGACGTGTTAGTAAAGGATGTGTTAGTACAGGACGTCTTAGTACAGGATGTCTTAGTACAGGACGTCTTAGTACAGGACGTCTTAATACAGGATGTGTTAGTAAAGGATGTGTTAGTACAGGACGTCTTAGTACAGGACGTCTTAATACAGGACGTCTTAATACAGGATGTGTTAGTACAGGATGTCTTAATACAGGACGTCTTAATACAGGATGTGTTAGTACAGGATGTCTTACTACATGACGTCTTAATACAGGATGTGTTAGTACAGGATGTCTTACTACAGGACGTCTTAATACAGGATGTGTTAGTACAGGACGTCTTAGTACAGGATGTGTTAGTACAGGACGTCTTAGTACAGGACGTCTTAGTACAGGATGTGTTAGTACAGGACGTCTTAGTACAGGATGTCTTAGTACAGGACGTCTTAGTACAGGACGTCTTAATACAGGATGTGTTAGTACAGGATGTGTTAGTACAGGACGTCTTAGTACAGGACGTCTTAATACAGGACGTCTTAATACAGGATGTGTTAGTACAGGATGTCTTAATACAGGACGTCTTAATACAGGATGTGTTAGTACAGGATGTCTTACTACAGGACGTCTTAATACAGGATGTGTTAGTACAGGATGTGTTAGTACAGGATGTGTTAGTACAGGATGTCTTAATACAGGACGTCTTAATACAGGATGTGTTAGTACAGGATGTCTTAGTACAGGACGTCTTAATACAGGATGTGTTAGTACAGGATGTCTTAGTACAGGACGTCTTAATACAGGATGTGTTAGTACAGGATGTCTTAGTACAGGACGTCTTAATACAGGATGTGTTAGTACAGGACGTCTTAGTACAGGACGTCTTAATACAGGATGTGTTAGTACAGGATGTCTTAGTACAGGACGTCTTAATACAGGATGTGTTAGTACAGGACGTCTTAGTACAGGACGTCTTAATACAGGATGTGTTAGTACAGGATGTCTTAGTACAGGACGTCTTAATACAGGATGTGTTAGTACAGGACGTCTTAGTACAGGACGTCTTAGTACAGGACGTCTTAGTACAGGACGTCTTAGTACAGGACGTCTTAGTACAGGACGTCTTAATACAGGATGTGTTGGTACAGGATGTGTTAGTACAGGATGTCTTAGTACAGGACGTCTTAATACAGGATTTGTTAGTACAGGACGTCTTAGTACAGGACGTCTTAGTACAGGACGTCTTAATACAGGATGTGTTAGTACAGGACGTCTTAGTACAGGACGTCTTAATACAGGATGTGTTAGTACAGGATGTCTTAGTACAGGACGTCTTAATACAGGATGTGTTAGTACAGGATGTGTTAGTACAGGATGTCTTAGTACAGGACGTCTTAATACAGGATGTGTTAGTACAGGACGTCTTAGTACAGGACGTCTTAATACAGGATGTGTTAGTACAGGATGTGTTAGTACAGGATGTGTTAGTACAGGACGTCTTAGTAGAGGATGTGTTAGTACAGGATGTCTTAGTACAGGACGTCTTAATACAGGATGTGTTAGTACAGGACGTCTTAGTAGAGGATGTGTTAGTACAGGATGTCTTAGTACAGGACGTCTTAGTACAGGACGTCTTAGTAGAGGATGTGTTAGTACAGGATGTCTTAGTACAGGATGTCTTAGTACAGGACGTCTTAGTACAGGACGTCTTAGTAGAGGATGTGTTAGTACAGGATGTCTTAGTACAGGATGTCTTAGTACAGGACGTCTTAGTACAGGACGTCTTAATACAGGACGTCTTAGTACAGGATGTCTTAGTACAGGACGTCTTAGTACAGGACGTCTTAGTAGAGGATGTGTTAGTACAGGATGTCTTATTACAGGATGTCTTAGTACAGGACGTCTTAGTACAGGACGTCTTAATACAGGATGTGTTAGTACAGGATGTCTTAGTACAGGACGTCTTAGTACAGGACGTCTTAGTAGAGGATGTGTTAGTACAGGATGTCTTAGTACAGGACGTCTTAGTACAGGACGTCTTAATACAGGATGTGTTAGTACAGGATGTCTTAGTACAGGATGTCTTAGTACAGGACGTGTTAGTACAGGATGTCTTAGTACAGGATGTCTTAGTACAGGACGTCTTAGTACAGGACGTCTTAGTAGAGGATGTGTTAGTACAGGATGTCTTAGTACAGGACGTCTTAGTACAGGACGTCTTAATACAGGATGTGTTAGTACAGGATGTCTTAGTACAGGATGTATAAGTACAGGACGTGTTAGTACAGGATGTCTTAGTACAGGATGTCTTAGTACAGGATGTCTTAGTACAGGATGTCTTAGTACAGGACGTGTTAGTACAGGACGTGTTAGTACAGGATGTCTTAGTACAGGATGTCTTAGTACAGGATGTGTTAGTACAGGATGTGTTAGTACAGGATGTCTTA
>NW_027198016.1:42500-50767 GCF_038502225.1 Cherax quadricarinatus
GGTGGTAGAGGGGTCGTAGAGGGGTGGTAGAGAGGTGGTAGAGAGGTGGTAGAGCTGTGGTAGAGAGGTGGTAGAGGGGTGGTAGAGGGGTGGTAGAGAGGTGGTAAAGGGGTGGTAGAGAGGTGGGTAGAGAGGTAGAGGGGTGGTAGAGGGGGGGTAGAGGGGTGGTAGAGGGGTGGTAGAGAGGTGGTAGTGAGGTGGTAGAGAGGTGGTAGAGAGGTGGTAGAGGGGTGGTAGAGAGGTGGTAGAGGGGTGGTAGAGAGGTGGTAGAGAGGTGGTAGAGAGGTGGTAGAGAGGTGGTAGAGAGGTGGTAGAGAGGTGGTAGAGGGGTGGTAGAGAGGTGGTAGAGAGGTAGTCGAGAGGTGGTAGAGAGGTGGTAGAGAGGTGGTAGAGAGGTGGTTGAGGGGTGGTAGAGAGGTGGTAGTGAGGTGGTAGAGGGGTGGTAGAGAGGTGGTAGAGAGGTGGTAGAGGGGTGGTAGAGGGGTGGTAGAGATGTGGTAGAGGGGTGGTAGAGAGGTGGTAGAGAGGTGGTCGAGAGGTGGTAGAGAGGTGGTAGAGAGGTGGTGGAGAGGTGGTGGAGAGGTGGTGGAGAGGTGGTAGAGAGGTGGTAGAGAGGTGGTAGAGAGGTGGTAGAGGGGTGGTAGAGGGGTGGTAGAGAGGTGGTAGAGAGGTGGTAGAGAGGTGGTAGAGAGGTGGTAGAGAGGTGGTAGAGAGGTGGTAGAGAGGTGGTTGAGGGGTTGTAGAGAGGTGGTAGAGAGGTGGTAGAGAGGTGGTAGAGGGGTGGTAGAGATGTGGTAGAGGGGTGGTAGAGAGGTGGTAGAGAGGTGGTGGAGAGGTGGTAGAGAGGTGGTAGAGAGGTGGTAGAGGGGTGGTAGAGATGTGGTAGAGGGGTGGTAGAGAGGTGGTAGAGAGGTGGTGGAGAGGTGGTAGAGAGGTGGTAGAGAGGTGGTAGAGGTGTGGTAGAGAGGTGGTAGAGAGGTGGTAGAGAGGTGGTAGAGAGGTGGTAGAGAGGTGGTAGAGAGGTGGTAGAGAGGTGAGTTTGTGGGAAACACACACACACAACCCACACACACACACACACACACACACACACATACACCCACACACACACACACACACAAAACTTACACACACACACACACACACACACACACACACACACACACACACACAACTTACACACACACACACACATACACACACACACACACACACACACACATACATACACCCACACAACCCACACCCCCACACACACAACACATTTTAATCTCGCCTAAGAGAGAGTATATTGCCAGCACCAACAACTTACTAAGTCACATAACTTTGGGTATTGATAGAACTGTCACAGCTAAAATTGTATCACCATTATACACGACTTCCCTAGTTACCAACCCACCATATATCTCCCTAAATTGTTCAGTATTTACATCCTTCTTCCCTAGTACCTCAGTACTAGCATCTGCTGCAGTGAGAGTACAAACACCTGCTGCAGAGAGAGAGTACTAACACCTGCTGCAGTTACAGTACTAACACCAGTACATACCAGGCTGGCACTCAATACGTTAATATCATGGTAAGTGCCACACCCCCTCCTCCTCCCCCTCCCCTCAGTATATTCGCCTTTATAACAAAGAAATATCGAGAATACATTCAACATTAATAGCCAGCAAATTCTTACCCAGGAGGACGATGTATATTGTGTGTGTGTAACACCATCACCACCTTTCACAACACTCAGCTGAAATGTGTATTTGTGTATGTCTTTATGTATGTATGTGTATATGTCTGTGATTCAGTCTCAGACGGGTGATCTTAACAATGCTAGGTAAGTTAAGGCATGGCCATGGGAAACCCTCTCAGATTAGGTTCCTTCAAAATATTCTCCCAAATAAAACTAGGTGGGTCAGATTTGTAGATGTTGTCTGCCTCTGTCCTTGAGATCAGAACATTGATGAGTTCCTACCTAGACTCAATGGTCTTATACCTTCTATTAAGTTCACAATAGATCAGGAAATAGACAACAATCTATCTTTCCTAGATGTTTTGGTCTGTCTTGTTGATGGGAGATTTAAACTCACAGTGTAGAGGAGTGTCCAGCAGTGTCCTCACACATTCACTGTTATTCCAGTCATGTATCTACCGGGTTAAAGTGAGTGTTTGTCTTACAATGTTTGTGTGTCTGCAGCCAGGAGTATTTAGGAGACGAAATTATTAAGATATTAAACATAGCCAGGAAACTAGGATATCCCAGGAACTCTGTTGAGAAGGTCCTACTGTCAGCTAGGAAGACTGTCTACCTAAAGTAATGCCTGCCATGAGAAATGTAGTGATTTTACTCTGAGACAGTGTAACAGATTAAGAACTCACTATCTGGTAGTGTTATTTACAAGATCCCATGTATCCTTTGCTATCCTCCATATATTGGACAAACAGGTAAACCTCTAGATGCAAGAGTAGCACAACATCAGTACTCAGGACTGACCAGGAGTTCAATGTTATCTTCAACCATGTCAGTTCCTGCAGTCATCCACCAGGGTAAGCTGCTGCCCATGTTATTGTACTCAGTAGCTCGGGCATTTCCTATTCCCCATTCCATACTTACCCTGCCGAAATATTGTTAATTTAGTCTCAATTTTTTCAAACTTCTGTGTCTTTGGTTTTGATAGTGAGGTGGTTGTGTTGTTGATGGTTGATGGTGCACATAACACTTGCAACACTCTCAAGACACACAACACATATCACAACACACACACAACACGCAACACACATCATACACACACAACGCACATGATACACACAGACACACACAAATACAACAAATACACACACACCACACACACAAACACATACACACACACACACACACACACACACCTCACACTCCTTCATAAACACGCTCCCGAGCAAGAAACAAACACAAACACAAAACAAACACACTTCTCATAACATAAACATCACAGAAACAGTCTGTCAACACCAGCCAAAACTCCGACGATATAAATTATACAAACTCCAAATTTATATTCCGAGTCTTAGCATGAAATCTTAAAAATATTCGCCATTAAGACGCTGTAAGTTATTGAAGTTCTGAAGGAAAGCCAGGTCAAAATTTCTCGAAAAAATGACGTGTTTTTGTAAGATGTTTTAAAAAGTGAGTTTAAAAGAGTTTGTGTCAGTGGTAATACAGAGATATGTGTGTGAGAGGGAGTGTTTGTGTTTGTATGTACTCTTCCTGCTCCATGAGCTTTATCATACCTCTTCTTAAAGCTATGTATGGTTCCTGCCTCCACTACATCACTTGCTAGACTGTTCCACTTCCTGACAACTCTGTGACTGAAGAAATACTTCCTACCATCCCTGTGGCTTGTCTGTGTCTTCAACTTCCAATTGTGACCCCTTGTTGTTGTGTCCCATCTGTGTGTGTGTGTGTGTGTGTGTGTGTGTGTGTGTGTGTGTGTGTGTGTGTGTGTGTGTGTGTGTGTGTGTGTGTGTGTGTGTTAGTGTGTGAGTGAGGTATAGTGTTAAATTCCTTCTTACAGAGTCCAATAAAAGGCAATCCACCCGGTCCTCTTCCTCTCTCAATCTCTCCCTCCCTCCCTCTGTCTCTCTCTCTTTGTATCTCTGTCTCTGTTTCTGTCTCTGTCTGTCTGTCTCTGTCTCTCTCTCTCTCTCTCTCTCTCTCTCTCTCTCTCTCTCTCTCTCTCTCTCTCTCTCTCTCTCTCTCTCTCTCACTTCTCAAGTCCAACACGGTTATAAAAGAAGACTGATCATCCATTGAACCCATGATAGCTGTTACTAAAGAATCCACTCCCCTAGTAATGCTTGAACACTCTCTTAGTATTATCTCCCATCATAAGTCAGTGAAACCAATCTGTAGGTAAATACAACACAAGAACAACACAAAGGCTACAACACAAAGACAACAACACAGAGGCAACACAAAAACATCATTTCCTGGTATTCTAGACGTCTATTAAGTACCCAGCATCCACTGACTTACTCTTGTACACACAATGCTTCATCTCCTTCCCTCAGCATCCACACACATACACACACACACACACACACACACACACACACACACACAAACACACACACACACACACACACACACACAAACATACACACACATATACTGAGAGGAATTGACAAGGTGGACAAAGACAGGATGTTCCAGAGATTGGACACAGTAACAAGGGGACACAGTTGGAAGCTGAAGACACAGATGAATCACAGGGATGTTAGGAAGTATTTCTTCAGCCACAGAGTAGTCAGTAAGTGGAATAGTTTGGGAAGCGATGTAGTGGAGGCAGGATCCATACATAGCTTTAAGCAGAGGTATGATAAAGCTCACGGCTCAGGGAGAGTGACCTAGTAGCGATCAGTGAAGAGGCGGGGCCAGGAGCTCGGA
Organism: Cherax quadricarinatus; assembly: GCF_038502225.1. Taxonomy (NCBI): domain Eukaryota; kingdom Metazoa; phylum Arthropoda; class Malacostraca; order Decapoda; family Parastacidae; genus Cherax; species Cherax quadricarinatus. Next base: position 46,915 of record NW_027198016.1, read on the forward strand.
CTCGACCCCCGCAACCTCAACTAGGTGAGTACAACTAGGTGAGTACACACACACACACACACACACACACACACAAACACACAAACACACACACCAATCCCTCTGTTTCCACCCCCCGCACCACAGTTACAGTATTAGAACAGAAGTTGAAGGTTTGGTACACAAATGCAGATGGATTAACGAATAAACATGAGGAATGGCAAGAAAGAATCAATGAGAAGTCCCCAGACATCATAGCAGTTACAGAAACAAAACTCACGGAGACAATAACAGATGCAATCTTCCCACCAGGATACCAGATCATGAGGAGAGATAGAAGGGGCAGCGGGGGAGGTGCGGTTGCTCTGCTCGTAAAAAACAGATGGAAATTCGAGAAAATGGAAGGCATAGATGAGACGGGAGAAAGAGACTACATAGCAGGTACACTTCAGTCTGGGGAACACAAAGTGGTCATTGCAGTGATGTATAATCCACCACAGAACTGCAGGACGCCAAGAGATGAATATGAAGAGAGCAACAGAGCAATGGTGGACACACTTGCTGAGGTGGCAAGAAGAGCTCACTCCAGCAGAGCAAAGTTGCTGGTTATGGGGGATTTCAACCACAGGGAGATTGACTGGGAAAACCTGGAGCCACATGGGGGTCCCAAAACATGGAGACCCAGGATGTTGGACGTGGTGCTGGAAAACCTCATGCACCAACATGTTAAGGACACTACCAGAGTGAGAGGGGAGGATGAACCAGCAAGATTGGACCTTGTGTTCACCCTGGGCAGCTCAGACATTGAGGACATCAAGTATGAGAGTCCCCTAGGAGCTAGCGACCACGTGGTTCTGTGCTTTGAATACATAGTAGAGCTGCAAGTGGAGAGAATAACAGGAGTTGAATGGGAAAAGCCTGACTATAAGAGAGGGGACTACATAGGGTTGAAGAACTTCCTGCGGGAGGTCCAGTGGGACAGAGAACTGGCAGGAAAGCCAATAAATGAAATGATGGAATATGTAACAACAAAATGCAAGGAGGCAGTGGAAAGGTTTATTCCCAAGGGCAACAGAAGCAATGGGAGGACCAGAACGAGCCCATGGTTTACCCGACGGTGTAAGGAGGCAAAAACAAAGTGCAATAGAGAATGGAAAAAGTACAGAAGGCAGAGAACACATGAAAATAGGGAGATCAGTCGCAGAGCCAGGAATGAGTATGCACAGGTAAGGAGGGAGGCCCAGCGACAGTATGAAAATGACATAGCATCGAGAATCAAGACTGACCCGAAACTGTTGTATAGCCACATCAGGAGGAAGACAACAGTCAAAGACCAGGTGATCAGATTAAGGACAGAAGGTGGAGAACTCACAAGAAATGATCAGGAGGTATGTGAGGAGCTGAACAGGAGATTTAAGGAAGTTTTTACAGTAAAGACAGGAAGGGCTGTGGGAAGACAGCACAGAAGGTAACATCAAGAGGGAATATACCAACAAGTGTTGGATGACATACGAACAACTGAGGAGGTGAAGAAGCTCTTAAGTGACCTTGACACCTCAAAGGCGATGGGACCGGACATCTCCCCATGGGTCCTTAGAGAAGGAGCAGAGATGCTGTGCGTGACTCTAACCACAATCTTCAACACATCCCTTGAAACTGGGCAACTACCTGAGAAATGGAAGACAGCTAATGTAGTCCCCATATTTAAGAAAGGAAACAGAAACGAGGCACTAAACTACAGACCTGTGTCTCTGACATGTATTGTGTGCAAAGTCATGGAGAAGATTATCAGGAGGAGAGTGGTCGAACACCTGGAAAGGAACAAGATTATAAATGAAAACCAGCATGGGTTCATGGAAGGCAAATCTTTAATCACAAACCTCCTGGAGTTTTATGACAAGGTAACAGAAGTAAGACACGAGAGAGAGGGGTGGGTAGATTGCGTTTTCCTAGACTGCAGGAAGGCCTTTGACACAGTTCCCCACAAGAGATTAGTGCAGAAGCTGGAGGATCAGGCGCATGTAAAAGGGAGGGCACTGCAATGGATAAGGGAATACCTGACAGGGAGGCAGCAACGAGTCATGGTACGTGAAGAGGTATCACAGTGGGCGCCTGTTACGAGCGGGGTCCCACAGGGGTCAGTTCTAGGACCAGTGCTATTTTTGATATATGTGAACGACATGATGGAAGGAATAGACTCTGAAGTGTCCCTGTTCGCAGATGATGTGAAGTTGATGAGAAGAATTAAATCGGATGAGGACGAAGCAGGACTGCAAAGAGACCTGGACAGGCTGGACATGTGGTCCAGTAACTGGCTTCTCGAATTCAATCCAGCCAAATGCAAAGTTATGAAGATTGGGGAGGGGCAAAGAAGACCGCAGAGTATAGGCTAGGTGGACAAAGACTACAGACCTCACTCAGGGAGAAAGACCTTGGGGTGACCATAACACCGAGCACATCACCGGAGGCACACATCAACCAAATAACCGCTGCAGCATACGGGCGCCTGGCAAACCTGAGAATAGCGTTCCGATACCTTAATAAGGAATCGTTCAAGACACTGTACACTGTGTATGTTAGGCCCATACTGGAGTATGCAGCACCAGTCTGGAACCCACACCTGGTCAAGCACGTCAGGAAGTTAGAGAAAGTACAAAGGTTTGCAACAAGGCTAGTCCCAGAGCTCAAGGGAATGTCGTACGAGGAAAGGTTAATAAGGGAAATCGGACTGACGACACTGGAGGACAGAAGGGTCAGGGGAGACATGATAACGACATACAAGATACTGCGTGGAATAGACAGGGTGGACAGAGATAGGATGTTCCAGAGAGGGGACACAGGGACAAGGAGTCACAACTGGAAGCTGAAGACTCAGACGAGTCACAGGGACGTTAGGAAGTATTTATTCAGTCATAGAGTTGTCAGCAAGTGGAATAGCCTAGAAAGTGAAGTAGTGGAGGCAGGAACCATACATAGTTTTAAGAAGAGGTATGACAAAGCTCAGGAAGCAGAGAGAGAGAGGATCCAGTAGCGATCAGTGAAGAGGCGGGGCCAGGAGCTGAGTCTCGACCCCTGCAACTACAATTAGGTGAGTACACAACACACACACACACACACACGACACACACACACACATACACACACACACACACACATACACACACAACACACACACACACTCACACACCACACACACAACACACACACACACACACACACACACACAACACACACACAACACACACACACACACACACACACACACACACACACACACACACACACACACACACACACACAACACACACAACACACACACAACACACACACACACACACACACACACACACACACACACACACACACACACAACACACACACACACACACACACACACAACACACACACACACACACACACACACAACACACACACAAACACACACACACACACGTTACATGTTCTTTTGACGGATGTAGCTCCAGTATTTGCAGGACCTGCCTCTTCCTTAGTCCTCCTGATACTGCTAAACCTTCCACTGAAGAGGACCCCAAAAAAGGTCGAAATATACAGTACATAATTATTAACCATTAAAAAGAGTTGACAACACCTCTATTATACATAAATATACCGCAATCTCATTAGTGAGTCGTTAATTCTGACTTGTACATTCTCTCTCTCTCTCTCTCTCTCTCTCTCTCTCTCTCTACGTCCACTATCTCTATTACATTCACATTATCCTTACCGTGTTTTCTCTGGGCTGGTTCACACATGTGTACCTTGGCTGCTGCTGCCTTTATATACTCTTATTCATACTGCCTTCCACTGCTTAATTCATGGTCGTGTTTATGGTGCTAGTGGGTCACTGCCAGCC
>NW_027198017.1:0-50756 GCF_038502225.1 Cherax quadricarinatus
CAACTGGAGCAGGGCACAGCAACAAGCACAAGCACACACAGAAACCACCCCAACAATCACACAACCAAACACACTATCCCAACACAAACCACAACCCACACTTATAGCCCCCACCCCCACTCTGCACTCTAGAATCCCACAGCATGCTACGAGGTCTCCCACCCTCACAGACCCCCCAGAACACAGTGTTGGAGAGAAAACTGAAGGTATGGTACACTAACGCTGATGGAATAATGAATATGTGGGAGCAGCGGCATGAAAGAGTCAAAGAGGCAGAGACAGAAGAGAAGCAAGACTGAATAATAGGAACATTTCAGTCTGGAGGTACCAAGGTGGTAATTGCAGTGATGTATAACCCATTACCGAACAAAAGGAGGCCAAGGCAAGAGTATGATGAGAGTAATAGAGCGATAGTTGAAAAACTGACTAAAGTGGCCAGATGGGCTCATGCGAGCAGGGCAAAGCTGCTGATCATTGGTAACTTCAATCACAAGGAACTCGACTGGGAGAGCCTGAAGGCACTAAAGAATAGAAGAAGTGTAAAAGGCAAAGGACCCAGGAGAATAAGGAGAGCAGTCACAGAACCAGAAATGAATATGCACAGGTAAGAAGGGACGCCCAACGACAATACGAAAATGACATAACAGCGAAAGCCAAATCTGACCCATAGCAGTTGCACAGCCACATCAGGAGGAAAACAACAGTCAAGGACAAGGTAATCAGGCTGAGGAAGGAAGGAGGAGAGATCACAAGTAACGACCGTGAAGTATGTGAGGAGCTCAACATGATATTCAAAGAAGTATTCACGGAGGAGACAGAAGGGTCTCCAGAAAGACGGAGAGTTGAGGTACACCATCAAGTGCTGGACACAATACATACAACTGAGGAAGAAGCTGCTAAGCGAGCTAGATACCTCAAAGGCAATGGGGCCGGATAACATCTCTCCACGTGTCCTGAGAGAGAGAGCAGAGGTGCTATGTATGCCACTAATAATAGTCTTCAACTCACCTATCGAAACATGGCGACTACCTAAGGTATGACAGAAAGCAAATGTAGTCCCAGTTTTTAAAAAAATGAGACAGACACCAAACATTAAACTACAGACCAGTGTCATTGAAATGCAAAGTATGGAGAAGTATGCAAAGTCATGGAGAAGATAATCAACAGAAGAGTGATGGAGCACCTAGAAAGGAATGAGCTTATGAACGACAACCATCACAGTTTCAGGGACGGGAAATCCCGTGTCACAAACCTACTATAGATCTATGATAGGGTGCCAGCAGTAAGACAAGAGAGTTGTATCATTACCCAGTGCACATGCGTGTACTGGGTGATGATACAACTCACTAATGTAAACGAATGGTACACAATCCCTACAAGATGACAATTAGACACATGTGCAACATCTGTGTAACTTTATTGTGGACGTATCGCCATCCAGTGGCTTTATCAATATAAATTCAAGGATATAACTGGAACACAATGGAACAGTGTGCAAAAGATGAGGTAATTAGTCCCTCAGCTTTAGAGTTAGTGTGAAGAGCACCGTAGTCGTGAAGATTCTGCCAGAATCTTCACGACTTCACACCAACGTCAAGGCTAAGGGACTGATTATCACTTCTTTTGTACACAGTTCTACTGTCTTTATGTTATGTTATGGAATTTGTATTGATAAAGCCACTGGATGGCGAAACGTCTACAATAAAGATACCCAGATGTTGCACATGTGTCTAATTTTCAACTCTAATGATGGTTGTGGTTTGATTAACAGTAAACTGGTGAGAGTTTTTATCAGACAAAGCATCACTAGCTTGCCAGTGTTATACCAGTAGTTATACAACCACTGGCTTACCAGTGTTATACCATTGGTTATACAACCACTGGCTTACCAGTGTTATACCATTGGTTATACAACCACTGGCTTACCAGTGTTATACCAGTAGTTATACAACCACTGGCTTACCAGTGTTATACCAGTAGTTATACAACCACTGGCTTACCAGTGTTATACCATTGGTTATACAACCACTGGCTTACCAGTGTTATACCATTGGTTATACAACCACTGGCTTGCCAGTGTTATACCATTGGTTATACAACCACTGGCTTACCAGTGTTATACCATTGGTTATACAACCACTGGCTTGCCAGTGTTATACCAGTGGTTATACAACCACTGGCTTACCAGAGTTATACCATTGGTTATACAACCACTGGCTTACCAGTGTTATACCATTGGTTATACAACCACTGGCTTACCAGTGTTATACCAGTAGTTATACAACCACTGGCTTACCAGTGTTATACCAGTGGTTATACAACCACTGGCTTACCAGTGTTATACCAGTGGTTATACAACCACTGGCTTACCAGTGTTATACCAGTAGTTATACAACCACTGGCTTATCAGTGTTATGCCAGTGGTTATACAACCACTGGCTTACCAGTGTTATACCAGTAGTTATACAACCACTGTCTTATCAGTGTTATACCAGTAGTTATACAACCACTGGCTTACCAGTGTTATACCAGTAGTTATACAACCACTGGCTTACCAGTGTTATACCAGTGTATACCTACTGGATATATTCAGTATAATCATTATAGTCAAAACTGATAGAAAGTCGCTTTTATTATCAATGTTGCATCACTGCCGCTGCAGATTTTGTTTCTGATGTTGTGAGTAATTTATATTGTTTTAGTTTTGACAAACTAACACATTAAGTCTGTAGTGAAGATTATTTATTATCTCGCTGTTGTATAGTTTACTACACACACACACACACACACACACACACACACACACACACACACACACAGGCCAGGAACTGAGTCTCGACCCCTGCAACCAGAAATAGGTAGGGAGACAAACACACAACTTACTACATACACACATACGTACACACACACACACACACACACACACACACACACACACACACACACACACACACACACACACACACACACACACACATACACACACACACACATACACACACACACACACACACATACACATACCCGCACACAAACACACACACATACACACACACACATACGCGCACACACACACACACACACCTCTTCCTTCTCTTCCCCTCCTCCTCCCTCTGTTCCCCCCCATTTTTGCCTTTCCCTCTCCTTTCACTCTCTCTTGATCCTTTCTCTCCCTCTCTCCCCCCACATTCCCCTCTTTCGCTTTTCCCTCCTCACTCCCTCCCTCTCTTCCCCCCTCTCTCTCCCTCTCCCTCTACCCCCTATTCCCACCCTCTCCCCACCTCTCGATCGCTCTGTCCCCTTCCATCCCCCTGCCCCTTACAATTCCTCCCCCCCCCCCAGCACACACAGGCACGTATAACAGGAATGACATTGAAATGGATCAGAAAATACCAGACAGGGAGGTAACAACGAGTCATGGTACTCGACGAGGTATCACAATGGGCGCCTGTGACGAGCGGGGTTCCACAGGGGTTAGTCCTAGGATCAGTGCTATTTTTGGTATATGTGAATAACGTGACAGAAGGGTTAGACTCAAAAGTGACCTTATGAAGTTAATGAGGAGAATTCAATGAGATGAGGACCAGGTAATATTACAAAGAGACCTGGACAGACTGGAAGCTTGGTCCATCAACGGCTCCTCGAATTTGACCCCCCAAATGCAAAGTCATGAAGATCGGGGAAGGGCAAAGAAGACCGTAGAGAGAGTATAGTATAGGTGGCCAAAGACTGCAAACCTCACGGAAGGAAAATGATCTTGGGGTGAGTATAATACCGAGCACATCTCCTAAGGTGCACGTCAACCAGGAAACTGCTACAGCATATGGGCGCCTGGCAAACCTGAGAATATCGTTTCGATACCTCAGTAAGAAATCGTTCAAGACTCTGTACACCGTGTATGTCAAGCCCATACTGGAGTATGCAGCACACCTGATCAAACACGTCAAGAAATTAAAGAAAGTGCAAAGGCTTGCAACAAGGCTAGTTCCAGAGCTAAAGGAAATCGGCCTGACTACACTGGAGGACAGGAGGGTTAGGGGAAGACATGATAACGACATACAAAATACTGCAAGGAATTGAGAAGGTGGACAGAGACAGGATGTTTCAGAGATGGGACACAGAAACAATGGGTCACAAATGGAAGTTGAAGACTCAGTTGAATCAGAGAGATGTTAGGAAGTAGAATAGTCTGGCAAGTGATGTAGTGGAGGCAGGAACCATAGTTTTAAGACAATGTATGATAAGCTCATGGAGCAGGGAGAGAGAGGACCTAGTAGCGACCAGTGAAGATGCGGGGCCAGGAGCTATGTTTCGACCCCTGCAACCAAAAATAGGTGAGGTGAATACACACACTCACACACTCTTCCCACTCTCCACCTCTCCATCACTGTGTCCCCCTTCCTCCTTCTCCCCATCCCTCTCCTCCATACAACTCCCCCTCCACACACACAAATAGCGCACACACACACACACACACACACACACACACACACACACACACACACACACACACACACACACACACACACACACACACACACACACACACACACACACACTACAACACCTAACCCATTAATAAAAATGGTTGCTCAGAGGGGAAGTCGAAGGCTCAGGGAATCAGAGGAAGATGGTTCTGGTAAGGAAGAATGGATGGCAGAACATTGTAAAAGGATGGAACAAGGGTGGAAACTAGGCGAGCTTTTTCCGAAAATTGAGAAGAAGATGGAGGTGGAGAAGAAGAAATGGGAGTCACAAGCCGAAGCCGCAGATGCCAGGATATGGACCCTAGAATATGAGGTAAATTGGCTGAGGTGAGTCACAGGGCTATTGCCCAGAGGAGACATAGCATCTGAAGCAGGTACACCCCTACCATCAATCCAAGCAGGGCCGATGAACGAAGGGGAAGAGATGTTGGGAGCAGGGATAGTAGTAGGGGAGGGGAAGAGTAGGAGACAAGAGGGATAGGTCTAATGAAGAGGCACAACCATGCCACCAGGAGATACAGGAAAAGGCAATGGCAGGAGGAGAGGGAGAAAGTGTGTTTATTCATGGGCTTCTGGAGAGCAAGGGGAGGACACGCAATGAAAGACGGAAGGAAGAAAAAATCAAGAGATTGAAAACATCATCAAAGAAATAGGCGAGGAGGACATGAGATAGTAAATTTTCAGAGAATTGGGGGGTACTTGAAGGGGTGAAATTGGCCACAGAAAAGGTGTGGAACAGGATCCTGCAAGAGGAACCATACAGGAGGGTGTTCCTGGACCGAGGCAGAACAAGAACAGAATGACAGCAGCTGAGGGAGAGAACACAGAAACAAAAGGGGCTAGGAAGAGAGACAAGGGCAGAGTCAGCAGATGACAACTGGAGCAGGGCACAGCAACAAGCACAAGCACACACAGAACCACCCCAACAATCACACAACCAAACACACTATCCCAACACAAACCACAACCCACACTTATAGCCCCCACCCCCACTCTGCACTCTAGAATCCCACAGCATGCTACGAGGTCTCCCACCCTCACAGACCCCCCAGAACACAGTGTTGGAGAGAAAACTGAAGGTATGGTACACTAACGCTGATGGAATAATGAATATGTGGGAGCAGCGGCATGAAAGAGTCAAAGAGGCAGAGACAGAAGAGAAGCAAGACTGAATAACAGGAACATTTCAGTCTGGAGGTACCAAGGTGGTAATTGCAGTGATGTATAACCCATTACCGAACAAAAGGAGGCCAAGGCAAGAGTATGATGAGAGTAATAGAGCGATAGTTGAAAAACTGACTAAAGTGGCCAGATGGGCTCATGCGAGCAGGGCAAAGCTGCTGATCATTGGTAACTTCAATCACAAGGAACTCGACTGGGAGAGCCTGAAGGCACTAAAGAATAGAAGAAGTGTAAAAGGCAAAGGACCCAGGAGAATAAGGAGAGCAGTCACAGAACCAGAAATGAATATGCACAGGTAAGAAGGGACGCCCAACGACAATACGAAAATGACATAACAGCGAAAGCCAAATCTGACCCATAGCAGTTGCACAGCCACATCAGGAGGAAAACAACAGTCAAGGACAAGGTAATCAGGCTGAGGAAGGAAGGAGGAGAGATCACAAGTAACGACCGTGAAGTATGTGAGGAGCTCAACATGATATTCAAAGAAGTATTCACGGAGGAGACAGAAGGGTCTCCAGAAAGACGGAGAGTTGAGGTACACCATCAAGTGCTGGACACAATACATACAACTGAGGAAGAAGCTGCTAAGCGAGCTAGATACCTCAAAGGCAATGGGGCCGGATAACATCTCTCCACGTGTCCTGAGAGAGAGAGCAGAGGTGCTATGTATGCCACTAATAATAGTCTTCAACTCACCTATCGAAACATGGCGACTACCTAAGGTATGACAGAAAGCAAATGTAGTCCCAGTTTTTAAAAAAATGAGACAGACACCAAACATTAAACTACAGACCAGTGTCATTGAAATGCAAAGTATGGAGAAGTATGCAAAGTCATGGAGAAGATAATCAACAGAAGAGTGATGGAGCACCTAGAAAGGAATGAGCTTATGAACGACAACCATCACAGTTTCAGGGACGGGAAATCCCGTGTCACAAACCTACTATAGATCTATGATAGGGTGCCAGCAGTAAGACAAGAGAGTTGTATCATTACCCAGTGCACATGCGTGTACTGGGTGATGATACAACTCACTAATGTAAACGAATGGTACACAATCCCTACAAGATGACAATTAGACACATGTGCAACATCTGTGTAACTTTATTGTGGACGTATCGCCATCCAGTGGCTTTATCAATATAAATTCAAGGATATAACTGGAACACAATGGAACAGTGTGCAAAAGATGAGGTAATTAGTCCCTCAGCTTTAGAGTTAGTGTGAAGAGCACCGTAGTCGTGAAGATTCTGCCAGAATCTTCACGACTTCACACCAACGTCAAGGCTAAGGGACTGATTATCACTTCTTTTGTACACAGTTCTACTGTCTTTATGTTATGTTCTGGAATTTGTATTGATAAAGCCACTGGATGGCGAAACGTCTACAATAAAGATACCCAGATGTTGCACATGTGTCTAATTTTCAACTCTAATGATGGTTGTGGTTTGATTAACAGTAAACTGGTGAGAGTTTTTATCAGACAAAGCATCACTAGCTTGCCAGTGTTATACCAGTAGTTATACAACCACTGGCTTACCAGTGTTATACCATTGGTTATACAACCACTGGCTTACCAGTGTTATACCATTGGTTATACAACCACTGGCTTACCAGTGTTATACCAGTAGTTATACAACCACTGGCTTACCAGTGTTATACCAGTAGTTATACAACCACTGGCTTACCAGTGTTATACCATTGGTTATACAACCACTGGCTTACCAGTGTTATACCATTGGTTATACAACCACTGGCTTGCCAGTGTTATACCATTGGTTATACAACCACTGGCTTACCAGTGTTATACCATTGGTTATACAACCACTGGCTTGCCAGTGTTATACCAGTGGTTATACAACCACTGGCTTACCAGAGTTATACCATTGGTTATACAACCACTGGCTTACCAGTGTTATACCATTGGTTATACAACCACTGGCTTACCAGTGTTATACCAGTAGTTATACAACCACTGGCTTACCAGTGTTATACCAGTGGTTATACAACCACTGGCTTACCAGTGTTATACCAGTGGTTATACAACCACTGGCTTACCAGTGTTATACCAGTGGTTATACAACCACTGGCTTACCAGTGTTATACCAGTAGTTATACAACCACTGGCTTATCAGTGTTATGCCAGTGGTTATACAACCACTGGCTTACCAGTGTTATACCAGTAGTTATACAACCACTGTCTTATCAGTGTTATACCAGTAGTTATACAACCACTGGCTTACCAGTGTTATACCAGTGGTTATACAAGCACTGGCTTACCAGTGTTATACCAGTAGTTATACAACCACTGGCTTATCAGTGTTATACCAGTAGTTATACAACCACTGGCTTACCAGTGTTATACCAGTAGTTATACAACCACTGGCTTACCAGTGTTATACCAGTGGTTATACAACCACTGGCTTACCAGTGTTATACCAGTGGTTATACAACCACTGGCTTACCAGTGTTATACCAGTGGTTATACAAGCACTAACACAAGAATGATAATAAGAACTTAAGCTGGAGATGCCAGTCTGTGAGAAGTATTTTCATACCAAATTAATTTAATATATTTCTCTCTAGCATTTGGCAGGAGAACCAGAGTGAAGAAAAACATTCTGACAGCATCGTCTGTGTTTGCTGTTAAAATTTATTCTCTCTGTCTCTCTCTGTCTCTCTCTGTCTCTCTCTCTCTCTCTCTCTCTCTCTCTGTCTTCCTCGCTCGTTCTCAAAAACGAGAATGCGTTTAAAAAATGTGAAAATGACGTAAAAATATAAAAGAATTTAAAGAAAAGAAATATTTTATAAAAGTATAAGTCACAAGCGGATTTTCCTTTAGTGATTTTTAAGTGCTCTTTGGAGGAGACAAAGGTATTCCAGGTCCAGACAATCCATGATATATATATATATATATATATATATATATATATATATATATATATATATATATATATATATATATATATATATATATATATATATATATATATATGTATATATATATATATATATATATATATATATATATATATATATATGTATATATGTATATATATATATATATATATATATATATATATATATATATATATATATTTTTTTTTTTTTTTTTTTTTTTTTTTTGTTAACAAGTCGGCCGTCTCCCACCGAGGCAGGGTGACCCAAAAAGAAAGAAAATCCCCAAAAAGAAAACACTTTCATCATCATTCAACACTTTCACCTCACTCACACATAATCACTGTTTTCACAGAGGTGCTCAGAATACAACAGTTTAGAAGCATACACATATAAAGATACACAACATATCCCTCCAAACTGCCAATATCCCAAACCCCTCCTTTAAAGTGCCGGCAACATTGTACTTCCCATTTCCAGGACTCAAGTCCGGCTATATAAAAATAACCGGTTTTCCTGAATCCCTTCACTAAATATTACCCTGCTCACACTCCAACAGATCGTCAGGTCCCAAGTACCATTCGTCTCCATTCACTCCTATCTAACACGCTCACGCACGCTTGCTGGAAGTCCAAGCCCCTTGCCCACAAAACCTCATTTACCCCCTCTCTCCAACCCTTTCGAGGACGACCCCTACCCCGCCTTCCTTCCCCTATAGATTTATATGCTTTCCATGTCATTCTACTTTCATCCATTCTCTCTAAATGACCAAACCAACTCAACAACCCCTCTTCTGCTCTCTGACTAATACTTTTATTAACTCCACACCTTCTCCTAATTTCCACACTCCGAATTTTCTGCATAATATTTACACCACACATTGCCCTTAGACAGGACATCTCCACTGCCTCCAACCGTCTCCTCGTTGCTGCATTTACCACCCAAGCTTCACACCCATATAAGAGTGTTGGTACTACTATACTTTCATACATTCCCTTCTTTGCCTCCATAGATAACGTTTTTTGACTCCACATATACCTCAACGCACCACTCACCTTTTTTCCCTCATCAATTCTATGATTAACCTCATCCTTCATAAATTCATCCTCTGACACGTCAACTCCCAAGTATCTGAAAACACTCACTTCTTCCATACTCCTCCTCCCCAATTTGATATCCAATTTTTCTTTATCTAAATCATTTGATACCCTCATCACCTTACTCTTTTCTATGTTCACTTTCAACTTTCTACCTTTATTCACATTCCCAAACTCATCCACTAACCTTTGCAATTTTTTCTTTAGAATCTCCCATAAGCACAGTATCATCAGAAAAAAGTAACTGTGTCAATTCCCATTTTGAATTTGATTCCCCATAATTTAATCCCACCCCTCTCCAGAAACACCCTAGCATTTACTTCTTTTCAACCCCATCTATAAATATATTAAACAACCATGGTGACATTACACATCCCTGTCTAAGACCTACTTTTACCGGGAAGTAGTCTCCCTCACATTGCTCCTCTATCCACTCCATCATATGCCTTTTCTAAATCCATAAATGCAATAAAAACTTCCCTACCTTTATCTAAATACTGTTCACATATATGCTTCAATGTAAACACTTGATCTACACATCCCCTACCCACTCTGAAACCTCCTTGCTCATCCGCAATCCTACATTCTGTCTTACCTCTAATTCTTTCAATTATAACCCTACCGTACACTTTTCCTGGTATTCTCAGTAAACTTATTCCTCTATAATTTTTACAATCTGTTTTGTCCCCTTTCCCTTTATATAAAGGGATTATACATGCTCTCCGCCAATCCCTAGGTACCCTCCCCTCTTTCATACATTTATTAAACAAAAGTACCAACCACTCCAATACTATATCCCCCCCCTGCTTTTAACATTTCTGTCATGATCCCATCAGTTCCAGCTGTTTTACCCCCTTTCATTCTACGTAATGCCTCACGCACCTCCCCCACACTCACATTCTCCTCTTCTTCACTCCTGAAAGATGGTGTACCTCCCTGGCCAGTGCATGAAATTACCGCCTCCCTTTCTTCCTCAACATTTAAAAGTTCCTCAAAATATTCTCGTCACCTACCTAAAACCTTCATCTCCCCATCTACTAACTCCCCTACTCTGTTTTTAACTGACAAATCCATATGTTTCCTAGGCTTTCTTAACTTGTTTAACTCCAATTTTTTTTCTTATTTTCATTAAAATTTCTTGACAGTGCCTCTCCCACTCTATCATCTGCTCTCCTTTTGCTACCTTTTTCTCTTTTATCACACCCTTTACTTCATCCTTCCACCAATCACTCCTCTTTCCTCCTGCACCCTCCCTCCTATAACCACAAACTTCTGCCCCACATTCTAATACTGCATTTTTAAAACTATTCCAACCCTCTTCAACCCCTCCCCCCCACTACTCATCTTTGCACTAGCCCACCTTTCTGCCAATAGTCGCTTATATCTCACCCGAACTTCCTCCTCCCTTAGTTTATACACTTTCACCTCCCTCTTACTTGTTGTTGCCACCTTCCTCTTTTCCCATCTACCTCTTACTCTAACTGTAGCTACAACTAAATAATGATCCGATATATCAGTTTCCCCTCTATGAACATGTACATCCTGGAGCCTACCCATCAACCTTTTATCCACCACTACATAATCTAACAAACTACTTTCATTACGTGCTACATCATACCTTGTATATTTATTTATCCTCTTTTTCATAATATATGTATTACTTATTACCAAATCTCTTTCTACACATAGCTCAATTAAAGGCTCCCCATTTTCATTTACCCCTGGCACCCCAAATTTACCTACTACTCCCTCCATAACAATTTTACCCACTTTAGCATTGAAATCCCCAACCACCATTACTCTCACACTTGATTCAAAACTTCCCACGCATTCTCTCAACATTTCCCCAAATCTCTCTCTCTCCTCTGCACTTCTCTCTTCTCCAGGTGCATATACGCTTACTATAACCCACTTTTCGCATCCAATCTTCATTTCACCCCACATAATCCTTGAATTAATACATTTATAGTCCCTCTTTTCCTGCCATAGCTTATCCTTCAACATTATTGCTACTCCTTCTTTAGCTCTAACTCTATTTGAAACCTCTGACCTAATCCCATTTATTCCTCTCCATTGAAACTCTCCCACCCCCTTCAGCTCTGTTTCACTTAAAGCCAGGACATCCAGTTTCTTCTCATTCATAACTTCCACAATCATCTCTTTCTTATCATTTGCACAACATCCACGCACATTCAGACTTCCCACTTTGACAATTTTCTTCTTCTTATTCTTCTTAGTAATCTTTACAGGAAAAGGGGTTACTAGCCCATTGTTCCCGGCATTTTAGTTGACTTTTATAACACATGGCTTACGGAGGAAAGATTCTTATTCCACTTCCCCATGGATATAAAAGGAAAAGTAATAAGACCAAGAACTATTAAGATAAAATCAAAGAAAACTCAGATGAGTGTGTATAAATGAACGTGTACATGTATGTGTAGTGTGACCTAAGTGTAAGTAGAAGTAGCAAGACAAACCTGTAATCTTGCATATTTATGAGACAGACAAAAGACACCAGCAATCCTACCATCATGTAAAACAATTACAGGCTTTCGTTCTACACTCACTTGGCAGGACGGTAGTACCTCCCTGGGTGGTTGCTGTCAACCAACCTACTACCTATATATAAATATATATATATATATATATATATATATATATATATATATATATATATATATATGTGTGTGTGTGTGTGTGTGTGTGTGTGTGTGTGTGTGTGTGTGTGTGTGTGTGTGTGTGTGTGTGTGTGTGTGTGTGTGTGTGTGTGTGTGTGGATGGTGTTAGTGTTTAGAAGGGGAATCCCCTTCCATTAGGACTTGAACTGGGAGCCTCATCATGCCTTACCACACTGTGTATGCCACTACGATTCTTAAATCTTTCAAACCAACCTTTGCTGGCCTTAAATTCACTCACATCGCCAGTAGTTGCAGGCAATTTCTTTACCAAATCATCATGCACTCCGACACACGCACTCCACTTTCGTACTTTGCAGTTATCTCTTTCGTCATTTCAATAGTCATTAGCACCTTTTTTCTCGAAGGGTTGGCACTAGAAGCTTTCTTGGGGGCCCATGGTTACTTATTTTGCAGAAACAAGCACCAAAAACAGTGATAATATGGATAATATGGAATGTACCGAATGTATCCTTAGATGCACGCACACTGGCTGGCTTGTAAACACTGGCACACACGGGGCAGTTCAGGTCACACGTGGACACGTCTCGTACGAATCGTATCGAATGTCGAGGCGAAATTTTTGCGTTAAAATGCATCGAATGTCGGATTTATCGGATGTCGATGCCATCGAATGTCGGGGGTCCACTGTATATATACACACATATTCACACTGCCTCACCTGACTTCAGAAATTTTCAGACTGTTTATGTATTTTCAAATGAGAGGAAGCATTTATTTATATAAGAATTTGTTATTTTTCTGCAGTAATCACGACTAAGTAATTCCAGCGTACACGATCATCACGATACACTGACTTACTCAATGGTAACTGCTACTTAAATAATACTGAATGGTAAGTGCCTATTTAATAATACCGAATGTAACTACCGCTTAAATAATATTGAATAGTAACTACCAACTAAACGCATCCTGGGTGTAGGCAATGTAGTTCCCAGAACAAGTGGTGATACGTTCCCACGATGACTCTTAATACGTTCCCATGACGACTCTTTTAATACGATCCCATGACGACTCTCATAATTCGTTCCCATGAAGATTCATATGTACACAAATAGCTGCCAGTTAAAATGTTCCGTCCACTAAGGAATTCCAGCTTTGAAAGATTATAGCCAATTAAGGACAGCTTACCACAGGTAAGTGTTTGATGATTACTGTTCTAAAATGAGTCATTTTCCACTTGTTGTTCGAAATCCAACAATATCATGTTCATTAATTACAGCTGGTAAGTTGGCATCATCCTTTTTAAAAGGTCTATCGGTCATTAATGAATGAATCATTTATGAAATGGCATACTCTTATTATACAGAACAAGAATATTCAATCCGAAAAATAACATTGGGAAATTTACTATCGCTAAGGACAATAACAATCCCAGCCTTTTTCTAGGTAGGATTCACCAGTATGTAAAGTCTGAAGCCGACTAGAAGAAGTCTTCTCAAGTTGAATATTAAAATGGTATACAGAGAAGTTGATAAAGTAAGACACTCAGCAACAGTTGGGTATCTTTATTCCGAAACGCTTCGCTTCACAGTAGGCTTCTTGTGCAGTTCGGTCAGACATTGCAACACGACGGTATCTTTGTACAGAAAACACCTTGGACAACTTTTTCAAGTGTGAAGAGATGGATTTGAGAGGAACCTGACCTCTCAATGATTACATTCTTTCTTCTACTAGAGGACTGCACCTCACCTTTCGACAGTATGTAAGCCTCTATACTGTTGCTTCAACTTCCAGACTATGGAGCAAAACTCTTCTCCAGGCTGAGGGACTGACCAACTCAAAACTAAGCCTTCAATGGTGATGGACTGATGACATCGTCTTTACGTCTCTTTGCTTCTGCTCATTTTTCTGTACTCGACTGAAGAAGCCTAGTGTGCAGGTGAAACGTTTCGGAATAAATATTCCTAAATGTTGAATTTGTGCCTTACTTGCCGTCTTCTCAACATGTTGCATGGAAACATAAGATCATGAGAAAGGAGCACTGCAGCAGGCCTACTGACCCAAGCCAGTCACACTCACCCACTCCCACTCATGCACTTGTCTAACCCATTTCTAAAGATGTTAAAATCATAAAGGGCTGTATAACCTGGACTAAGGGGCAGCTGCCCAGCCGAGTTATAATTCCCCGTCACGGAGCATTTAAAACCGACCTCATGACGGGTTCTTAAGTTATAAAAAAAACACTGTACTTGAGTATATGACAAAATCTACACAAAAATCATAGAAAAAAGTGACAATTAAGATCCAATTAAACTATTGAAAACTAAAACCGCCATGAAACAGTGAGTTTTAATATTTCTCAGATTTCTTCTCTCAGGTATATACTATTTTAACTTCTCTACAGTCCTGTAAGATTCTTTTTAAATGTACTTGAATGAGCAAATCTGAGGTACTGAGAACTGCTGAGTAGCTGACACAAAACGTTTTATCTTGGTACCTAGGCAGTTGAATAACAATCTAAAGCGTCCTCTAGATATAAGACATCAGCATTGGAGGTTTGAAGCTGATCGGTTAAGGCATTCACAATTTAGAGTTTAATTTTTTTTACAATTTCTTTAAAAATATTGGCGAAGTTCCTCCTACAAAACTCAAAACCAATACATATTTTCTAATTAACATACACCAGCCTGTAGGGTTTAAAGCCAATTAGAAGATGCATTCTATCTAGTATTACATAGAAACCAATTTGTTTAATAAAATAGATAAATGAAAAAATTTTGATCAACATCCAATATTGCTGAAAGTTTGACGCTGATCTGACGAGGCATTCCTCAGTTAGTCTACAGAATCAAGCAATTCCAAGTTTATTAAGAAATCTGATAAATGTGCCTCCATAAAGCCTAAACGTGCATCTATAAAGCCTAAGTGTGCTTTTACAAAGCCTAAATGTCTATCTAGAAAGCCTAATGTGCATCTACAAATCCTAAATATGCACCTGCAAAGCTTAAATATGCATCTACAAAGGCTAAATGAACATCTACAAATTTTAAATATGCATCTACAAATTTTAAATATGCATCTACTAATTTTAAATATGCATCTCCAAAGCCTAAATATGCATCTACAAAGGCTAAATATGCATCTACAAAGGCTAAATATGCATTCTACAAAGGTTAAATATGCATTCTACAAAGGCTAAATATGCATCTACAAAGGCTAAATATGCATTCTACAAAGGCTAAATATGCATCTACAAAGGCTAAATAGGCATCTACAAAGCCTAAATATGCATCTACAAAGCTTAAATATGCATCTACAAAGGCTAAATATGCATCTACAAAGGCTAAATATGCATTCTACAAAGGCTAAATATGCATTCTACAAAGGCTAAATATGCATCTACAAAGGCTAAATATGCATTCTACAAAGGCTAAATATGCATCTACAAAGGCTAAATATGCATCTACAAAGCCTAAATATGTATCTACAAAGCCTAAATATGCATCTACAAAGCCTAAATATGCATCTACAAAGGCTAAATGTGCATCTACAAAGGCTAAATGTGCATCTACAAAGGCTAAATGTGCATCTACAGAGCAAAGCCAAAATGTAAATTTACGACCTAAATGAGTATATACAAAGCCTAAATGTGCATCTACTACGTAAATTTGCATCTAAAAAGCCAAAATGTGCATCTACAATGTCTAAATATTTCTTCACAAAGCCTAAATTTGCCCTTCAAAGCCTGAATGTGCATCTACAAAGCCTAAAGGAGGGTCTAAATGTTTTTAGGAGTGATAAAGAGGAAAACTGAAAAATTATGGAAAAAATGTTTTCTTACCGAAAAATAGTGCATAATTCTGGCAACATGTTGATGTAATCATCTAGTTTCTATCATATTTCAATGTATGTTTTTCCAAAAATGTAATTTTTTTTTTGTTCTTGCTCTCATCGAAGACTTGATGGCAATTATTTTTTTCCTTCCAAAAATTATGATTTTTATGATTGTTTCATTGTAAATACACTACACTGCAGCTTCTCTGAGGACTCCATTCATGTGCAGGAAGTGATAACAGCTCAGTCGCCTGTGGGCTGTCAACTCGTGTTGAGGTGTACATACTGAAATGTGGCGTGCCATGACCATAGAGTTTTACACAAACCATAATATATGGATAACATTATTTTCCATTTATGGCAAAAAGTATTTATAGGAGTGTCATGATTCTTGCACACGTTACTGAGTAATGATGGTTCTATTAGGATGTAAAGGGGATTTTTGTGATATTTTTTACTTCATTGCTTTTATCAATTTTTACTCCCAAAAATTCCTTATTAATTAAACATTTTTTATTATTCACTCTATTAACATTTTCGTTTAAACGGCATTGATACCAAGATTATCTAGTAAAGTAAAAGGACACAAGTGCAACTAATGTGACATTTATTGTGGCAACGTTTCGCTCTCCAGGAGCTTTATCAAGCCATTGTAATGGCTTGATAAAGCTCCTGGAGAGCGAAACGTTGCCACAATAAATGTCACATTAGTTGAAGATTGAGACACTTATGCAGCATATGGGAATCTTTATTCAGGAAACGTTTCGCCACACAGTGGCTTCATCAGTCCAATACAAAGAGGAAGGTGTAAGGAGAGGAGGAGAATGAGGTAAATGTCACATTAGTTGCACTTGTGTCCTTTTACTTTACATATTGTCGGTAATTCTACCAACTTTATTACAAGATTATCTATCCCTTATCTTTCATCTGAAGTCAACTAGAGCATTGTACATCTTACCAATTTTGAAGATAAGGGAGAGATTTATGACCTATAGAATAGGGCACTATTTATTTTTTTCCATCTATCTTTTAAGGCAAAAAGTTAGTACAAACACAGTGTATAGGCTTCAAATGCTGCTTAAATCACTGTAAAAATTTCATTGAAATTAGACCCAAAATAAAAAATAAAAATATTTTACTAGCACTAGCGCCTAAAGGCGCGTCTACAGAGCCTAAATGTTCATCTACAACCTAAACGTCCATCTACAAAGCCTAAATGTGCCTCTACACAGCCTAAATGTGCCTCTACACAGCCTAAATGTGCATCAACATCTTAAATTTGCATCTACAAAGCCTAAACGTGCCTCTACAACGCTAAATGGGCTTCTGCAAGTCCTAAATGTGCCTCTACAAAGCCTAAATGTGCATCTACAAAGCCTAAATGTGCCTCTACAAAGCCTAAATGTGCATCTACAAATCCTAAATATGTATCTACAAAGCCTAGGCTAAACGTGCATCTACAAAGGGTAAATGTGAACGAACACAGCCTAAATATGCCTCTAAAAGGCCTAAACCCTTTAGGTGCCATTCCGTGCAGATGACGCAGCAGCCATGGAAGACAGAAGCTTCTCACAAGATACTTAAGTTATTTCACAGGAAAAAATATTACACTTCTTCATTAAGAAGTATCACTTTTAAAGTGAGACCGTCACATACCACTAACAATCACAACTTTCATGCACCAATATTTAAAGTTGTCGGTCAGAGGTTATCACATGACCTGGAAAAACATGGAATGATTTAACAGAGTGAACCTTGTAATAATGGTTAGGTATGGTTTGTCAGGAAACAGGACAAGTGTTTCCTGAAGTGGGTCTTACGATGACCGGTCGTTGGAGCTTTTGGTCTGACCGAAACCTTTGGCTGGCTAACCGGTCCACACCTTTAAAAATTATGGTGATAGTTATACCCATTTGTGACTTTTTATATATTTTACAATAATGTTGGTAGAATTATCGATATGTTAGGTAAGAGGACACTAGTGCATCTAATGTGACATTTTACTGTGTCAACGTTTCCTGTTACCTAACATACATGAACCTTACTCGATTACCAGTAAACTAGAGCTAAAAGTGTTAAACCGATCAGATCAAACATTCGCAGGTATAAAAAGATAACTTTCGAACAAGTAACGAAGTCTGTCGTTTAAGTAATGATCCTTTTCAGAGATAATTAAATCAAGCATCTATATCTGTTATCATGAGTAAATGTACATAGATCAGAACAAGTTTTTGCAAGATTGCTGCCAGTTAGCTGGATTTATAGCCAAGCCCCGCCCTTAATAATCATCCCCTTAATAAAGAGCGAAGCTTATTATCAGGCCCCGCCCATCATCATCAACCAGCCAATAAACACAAGCATTTATCTCTGAAACTCCGCCCATTTCCCGAAAATTGCCAATTACTATTTATTAGTGTAATTATTTTTTCTTCATCAAACGACAGGAACCATCTGTTGCTGAGGTAAACTATAAATATTAGATAAAGTTAGTCAAGGCTGCGTCTGTAGTGTGTAATTTGTCTCAATATATCAACATCTTGTTGGAACTTTTAGTAGTCATAACAACATTATAGTGTTTGGCAAATGTTGCAGAGAGAAAACTAAATCAATCAATATTCTGATGGTAACAATATTGTTGAATCTAAAATGCTAGCTACGGACACACACACACACACACACACACACACACACACACACACACACACACACACACACACACACACACACACACACACACACACACACACACACACACACACACACAACACACACACACACACACATACAACACACACACACACACACACACACACACACACACACACACACACACACACAAACAACACACACACACACACACACACACACACACATACAACACACACACACACACACATACAACACACACACACACACACACACATTAACACTGATGTGCACAGGCATCACCCATCGCAATCTGGATGTACACACAAATGCTCTCACACATACACCCTCACAAGGAAGTATACCCTTACACGCACATAAGCTCTAACACATACACACATTCAAACAGACACATAAGTACGTGAACACAGGAGCACTGCCACGTGCTATACCGTGCACACTGCCACGTGCTACACCGTGCACACTGTCACGTGCTATACCGTGCACACTGTCACGTGCTATACCGTGCACACTGTCACGTGCTATATCGTGCACACTGCCACGTGCTACACCGTGCACACTGCCACGTGCTACACCGTGCACACTGCCACGTGCTATACCGTGCACACTGTCACGTGCTATACCGTGCACACTGCCACGTGCTACACCGTGCACACTGCCACGTGCTATACCCTGCACACTGCCACGTGCTATACCGTGCACACTGCCACGTGCTACACCGTGCACACTGTCACGTGCTATACCGTGCACACTGCCACGTGCTACACCGTGCACACACCAAGGTCAAAACTCAGTTTATATTTTCAAAATGGTATTTATTTTTTAAGAGTATTTCTCTTACATTTAAAGCATTTATGCTATTTTAATTGACTTTTGCATGATATTGTTAACTGGCTTTTGTATAATATTTAAAAAGAAATGCATGGTATTTTTGGAAACTTTTGTTTTCAAATTTTCTGATTTTGTATAACCAAGTTATCCCCCCCCCCTAAAAAAAAAGATAGAAGCTTAGTTAGTGGTTATTAATGGCAGATTAAACAACAGAGATAAACTGAATAATGTGTGAATTTTAGCTTGAAAAAATGAATTTGCAGAGAGAAAATATGTTTTAAAAAGAAGAAAAGAAATATTTAAAATAGGAATGGAAACGAAAGCTGCAAAAGACATCACTGGAAGCGCCATTATTGACCACTAAAATAAAGGAGACGAAAAATATTCAGAAGAGCACGAAACAGAGGCACGACGATAGGAAAATAGGTATGATATTTTTTTACAGAATAAGAGACCATGAAGCCAGACCAGAATCCAAAGGAAATCAAAGGAGAAATGAATGTAAAGGTACTGGATGAAGAAGCTGGAAAACCTTTATTTTAAAGATCTTTTTAATGATGTCGTCAAATTCACTGGAATGAAACACGATCCAAGAGGCGACACTAAGTACCATGGCGTCATAGAGTGCTAAAGTAATAACAAAATGAAAATATAGAAAAGGAAAGAGCTATAATTTTTTTAGGGGCATTAAGAGCAAGACGTGGAAGATAATTCAAGGGATAGAGTGAACATAGTGATGTAGATGGTAGGAAAGTATTAGCTAAACTGGAATTGGAAGAGGAGAGTTGTGAGAGTGTGTAGATATGGTGAGCTCCGTACATGACAGATAAGAGTAATTTTCAACTACAATTCCAGGTATTTTGGAAGTTTTTTTTTTATTATGAAACAGGAAATCGGGAAAGACTATCAAGTACCGACAAGTATATTCACATGATGAAACTATTCCACCTCTAAATCACCAGGATGGGACTATCTCTGGTAGTCAGCGAGCGAAAGCTGATCAATTTGCTTAACACTTTGCTGCCAAGATGCAAGTTTCTGATCCAGCAAGGGAACCTGCTGTGCTAGCTGCACGAACTGTGTCAAAATTGTCTGTGGTAGCAGCAAGGCAGGATGAAGTGCATCTTCTCCTTAAATAGCTGGACCAAGGAAAGGCTGTGGGCCCAGATAATGTGACCCCAAGATTACTAAGTAAATGTCCAGGTCAGCTAGCATCACTTTTAACTTGAATATTTCAGCACTGTCTAGCAGTGAGTAAATGGCCTTCTCTGTGGAAAGGGGCAAATATAGGCCCTGTTCACAGAACGAAGAGCAGAACGGAAATCAGCAACTATAGGCCAGTGTCACTCCTGTCAATCACAGGCAAAATATCTGAGACGATAATCTCACTGCAAAGAACAGCATTTTTAGACTACCACTCGCTTCTTTATGACCGTCAGTATGCTTCAGAAAAGGTCGCTTTGCTACTGATGTGCTGCTAAACCTCTACTATGTGGCACCAGTTACTGTATGAACCCGAGATGAGCTGTGTAGTAGCAATGCTCATTACTGGTGCTGTCGATCGAGTATGACACCAGGGACTCTTGGCGAAACTGCAAGAAACTGAAGTCTCTAGCTCTGTACTTCACCTCCTCAGTGATTACACATCCTCAGTGACCTCTAAGACACACAATGGGTACCATTGTTCCACAGGGAAGTGTGCATTGCTCGTACTTATGGAATGTTTACTTCAGTGATCTTCTCCTCATCCCGGAATCCCATGCTTTTGCAGAAAACTGTATTTTGACATTTACTATCTAAGAGAGGAAATCCCGGCTGCTGTCAGGCACATCAATCAACAACATGCCTGGAGAAAACCATGGTAAGTTACCCTTGCCTCTGAGAAAACACAAATGATAATGGTCTCTATTTAAGCACACTGATGTTAATGCTGGAAGAGTGGTAAGAATAAATACAAAAGCAATGAAACCCGGAAATTAGGTAGATATTCGGTGGGTGAAATTTGATTCCAAACTGTCTACGAAGAACCACGTGGTAAATCTTGCAAGCAAGTCTGTCAAGAACCTATCAGTGCTATGACATATCTTGTACCTGATTGACAGTAGAGACTGCAAAAGATGCGCTCACACCTTGAGTATGTCCCACTGTCTTGGATTCTCTGCCCCCTTCTCAGCTACGACTACTGGGCATGATAGAGAGCCGAGCAATACGACTAATCTCTCGCCTGGACCAGGCCTGGACACTGTGCATCTGTCATTCTAGCAGAGCCTTCAGTACCAGAGAGACGTGGGTGGTCTTACTGTTATATATAAAACCAGTATTATCAAGGTACCACACTTAGCTCTACTTCGATGACAGCTTCTTCACAACAATACGGGCAGCAAACAGCACTTTTACTCTGGCTGTATCCTTCTCAACATCATTTCATCTGAGATCATACATTCCTAGAATGACTCAGTCTGGAACCTATTCGTACAGCACAACAACATCGATGAAATAAAGCCAGTTAACCAAATGAAATTGCTGGTCCACAGCCGAATCCAACCTATTTGACTCTTGTTGCTTATTTCTACGTTTCATAACAATTAAAAAGCTTACAAATGAACTGAGCTTGCAAATATAGGTAGGAACTCAACCTATTCCTGTAAAAAAGCATTGTGTAAATAAAACAAAAAGAGGAAGAGGGAGAGAGAGGAAGAGAGAGAGAGAGAGAGAGAGAGAGAGAGAGAGAGAGAGAGAGAGAGAGAGAGAGAGAGAGAGAGAGAGAGAGAGAGAGAGAGAGAAGTACGAACAGCAGGGACACATCTGTCAGAACTGGTAGAGGACGGGGCAGAGGACGTGGAGGAGGACGTGGAGGAGGAAGACATCTACAGCGGTCTCACCCTCCACTAACACAGTTCCAGCGGCAGAATCTGAGGACAAATCTGCAAAACACAGGAGGTGCAACAAATCCTAGTCCACCCTCCCAGGCACCTAGGCTGTGCTCTCGCTGTCACCGGAAGGGGCACACTGCCAACAACTGCCTGCGAGATACCAGGTGTAATTACTGCTACAAGAAAGGACATAAGGAGGACCAGTGTCGGAAGAAAAAGGAACTTGACAGACAGGGCCACCTGTTTAGAGACCTGTTCTCAGAACAAACCAGTAGGATCTCTGAATTGGTGAACACTCTCACACGTCACCCACTTAGCTACTCCTATCCCAGCCCAGCAGGTGGGATTGTGCCCTATACAAGACCACATACTTACATCCCTGCAGCTGCCTCAGTACCATACCTCTCTCAAGGGCAGGCACCTTACATTCCCTACACACCCACCAACTCAAGCTGACCACTTCATCATGAGGAGCCAGTCTATCAGCATCCTGTCGGCCAACATTAGAGGTTTCATTACTAATGTTGGAGAGCTCACACATAGTTTTGTGAACACTCGACGTCCCGACATGATAGCTGTTGTTGAAACATTTTTGGATGACAGGACTCCAGAAAATTTTGCAAGAATTGCTGGCTACACCTCGTGGATGAGAAGAGACAGGCAAGGGCAAGGAGGAGGTGTTGCTGTGTGCTTCTCTAAAAGTGTTCATGCCCAGCACATTGATGTTGCCACCCCTACACATCTTGAAATGATGTTCTTCAAGCTCTGTATAAACACTAGTACCTCTGTACTAGCATGTGCAATGTACAGACCTCAGTGGCAACATGCAGACCCTATCAACTTCCTAATGGAAAATATTGACTCCCTTCTGCTACAACACAACTGTCAACATATTATAATTGTTGGTGACCTCAACCAGCACCTTATACAGAGGGACTTTGATGACCTTCTTGCAGTGTTTGACATGAGAAACTTTGTTGATTTCCCTACTCATATCTCTGGCTCCTCCCTTGACCCAGTAGTGAGTGATCTGGCAGAAGGCATAGTCACTTGTCAACCCCTCGGCTACGTTGGATCGTCTGACCACAAGGCTGTTTTTACGACACTTAAGATCCCAACAGAACGAGGTGAGGAGTCCACACGCACAACCTGGCTATGGGAAAGAGGTAATTGGCCAGCCTTTTGCTCTGAGCTCGCCACCATCGACTGGAATGCTCTTCTCCAAGGGGATGTTGACAACCAAGTGAAAGCCTTCACTGGACACATCCTTAATCTACAACAAGAACACATTCCTCACCGGCAATATGTGACGAAGCCTACAGATCAGCCTTGGTTTGGCTTTCGTTGTAGAGAGGCTGCTACTGCTAAGTACAAAGCATGGGGAAGGTATGAGAGACATCCTACCACCTATAACAGGAACTTGCACATGCAAGCCTGTAGGCATATGGGTGATGTTCAAAAGTGGGCCATTGCTAAATGGGAGGTGGACACTAAAAGAAAGCTAGCATCAGGTAGGGTAGGCTCCAAAACCTGGTGGTCCCTGGTCAAGGACAGACAAGGTTATCTGCCTGATGAACTTATTCCACCTCTAAATCGACAGGATGGGACCACCTCTACTAGTAGTCAAGAGAAGGCGGACCTCTTTGCTGAACACTTTGCTACCAAAATGCAAGTTCCTGATCCAGCAAGGGACCCTCCTTGGCTAGCTGCAAGAACTGTGTCAAAACTGTCAGTGGTGACAATAAGGCAGGAGGAGGTGCATTTCCTACTTAAATCGCTTGACCAAGAAAAGGCTGTGGGCCCAGACAAGTTGAGCCCAAGATTGTTGAGAAGATGTGCAGACCAGCTAGCAGCACCTCTAACTCGCATCTTTCAGCACTGCCTAGTACAGTGTAAATGGCCCTCTCTATGGAAAGAGGCAAATGTAGTCCCTGTTCACAAAAAGAAGAGCAGAGCAGAAATCAGCAACTACAGACCAGTGTCACTCCTGTCAATCACTGGTAAGATCCTTGAGACAATAATCTCAAGACATATAACAGAGTTTTTTGACTACCACTCACTACTTTGTGATCGTCAATATGGCTTCAGGAAAAGTTACTCTGCTGCTGATCTGTTGTTAAACCTCTCCACTAAGTGGCACCAGTCACTGGATGAATCCAAAGTCAGCTGTGTGGTAGCACTGGACATTGCTGGCGCTTTCGACCGGGTGTGGCACCAGGGCCTCTTAGCAAAACTTCAAGCACTGGGAATTGCAGGCTCTACGCTATGTCTCCTCAGTGATTACCTTCATGGTAGATCTCTAAGTGTAGTTCTCAATGGAACGGAATCAGCAAGACATCCTATTGGGGCAAGTGTTCCACAAGGAAGCGTGCTGGGTCCATTGTTATGGAATGTCTACTTCAACGACCTTCTTCATCTCATCCCAGAATCACATGCATATGCAGACGACTGTACACTGACATTCACTTATCCAAGAGAAGAAATGCCAGCTGCTCTAAGCTACATCAATCACCAGCTGAGATCTATGTCAGCTTGGGGAAGTAGATGGCAAGTAACATTTGCACCTTAGAAAACGCAAATGATGATCGTCTCTAGGCACCATGATGGTAATGCTGGTGCAGTAGTAAGGATGAATGGGAGGATGTTGGCACCTAGAGAAGAAGTTGATATCCTTGGGGTGAAATTTGACTCCAAACTAACCATGAAGAACCACGTTGTAAATCTTGCAAACAAGGCAGTCAGGAAGCTTACAGCACTTCGCCGTATCTCCCATCTGCTTGACAGTAGGGGTTGTAAGATCCTGTACGAGGCACAAGTACGCTCACACCTTGGGAATGCTTCACTTTCTTGGTTTGCCTGCCCCCCCTCTCATCCGCGACTGCTTGACAGAGTAGAGAACAGAGCAAGACGTCTCATCTCTCGCCTGGACCCATCCTGGATAGATCTGTCATTTCAGCAGAGCCTTCAACATAGGAGGGATGTGGGTTGCCTTACTGTTATGTACAAGGCCAATATTGTCAAAGTTCCACACTTGGATCCACTTCGAGGACAGCGTGAAACAAGCTTTTATGCCACAAGACGGGCAGAAAGCAGCAACTTCACTCTGGCTGTACCCTTCTCCAGAACATCACTCCATCTGAGATCATATATACCCAGGATGACTCGAGTATGGAACACATTCGTACAGCATAATGATGTCAACGAGATAAAGTCAGTTGATCAAATGAAAATGCTGGCCCACAGATGGCTCCAACTTCATCCTGTTTCCTACTTGTATGTCTCATAACAATAAAAATGCTTTCAAATGAGCTGATGTAGGTAACAGCTCTTAGCTTGCCAATAAAGTTAGGAATCCTTAACCTGTAAATAGCTGTCAATAAAGCTAGGGATCCTTAACCTTGTCAAACCCTGTGTAAAAAAAAAAAAAAAAAAAAGAGAGAGAGATGAGAGAGAGATAGAGAGAGAGAGAGAGAGAGAGAGAGAGAGAGAGAGAGAGAGAGAGAGAGAGAGAGAGAGAGAGAGAGAGAGAGAGAGAGACAGAGAGAAAGACAGACAGAGACAGAGAGCGAGACAGAGAGACAGACAGAGACAGAGACTGACAAAGAGAAAGACAGAGAGAGAGAGACAGAGACAGAGACATAGAAAGAAAGAGAGAGAGAGAGAGAGAGAGAGAGAGAGAGACAGACAGACAGACAGACAGATAGACAGACAGACAGACAGAGAGAGAGACAGAGAGAGACAGAGAGCGAGACAGAGAGACAGAGACAGAAACGGACAAAGAGAAAGGCAGAGAGAGAGAGAGACAGAGACAGAGACATAGAGAGAGAGAGAGACAAAAATGAGAGCCAGAAAATCTAACCTGACCCCACAACAAAACAAACTCCATCATACAACGCCACAGACCCTGACAGTACAAGTTCATCATCTCAGAAACCATCTGCCAACAACAATACTACAGTTCCCAGGCAGACAGCATCCACAACCCATCCATCTCCAATAGCAACAGCTCCCTATACCCACCGCACCTCCTAAACATACCACACCCACTAAACTCACTGTACTTTAAAGCCAACAGCATCTCTGGCACCACCAGCGCACTGAGATCCATTATCCTCGCAAAATCGCTAATTCTCCATATTAGTGCTCATCGTCACATTGTTCTAAACTATGACGCAAATACTCTTCCCCAGGCTAAGGAACTGACCACCTGGAAACTACGCTGCCTCCTCTGTACTCGACTGAAGAAGCCTACTGTGTAAGCGAAACGTTTTGGAATAAAGTTACCTAACTATTGCACATATTTTTCACTTACCAAATAACAGACCCTTAAGAGTCAAGCACAGTGATCGCATCTACTGATTTCTTGGAATATCATTTTATTCCTGGGTCACAGAGTGAAGGTGGTCTGTGTTCTAATCACAGAAGACATATTGAGGCCTTTTTGATTATTATGAATCTTCACGTAGTTCTTGTTGTTGCTCTCGCCCTGCTAGCTGCTTAAGATGAATCTAGATTCACAGTCTGCTTAGATTCCCAAGTGTACTCTGACTGCCCAGGCCAAGTATGCTATGTTCCACACTGTGGTCAGGAAGACCCTGGAGTTGTTAGTTCGTCTCCCCCACTTTGGTAACTGGTACCTGCTACACTCATGTACCTGCCACACTCTGGTACCTGCCACCTGCTGCACTCTGGTACATGTCATCTGAAACAGTCTTGTACATGCACTTTGCTACACTCTGGTACCTGCAATCTACTGCACTCTGATATTTGCCATCTTCTGCACTCTGATACCTGCCATCTGCTGCACTCTGGCACCTGCTATCTGCTGCACTGTCATACCTGCAATCTCCTGCACACTCTAGTACCTGCCATCTTGTGCACTCTCATACCGGTCATCTGCTGCATTCTGGTACCTGCCATCTGCTCCACTCTGGTACCTGCCATCTGCTCCACTCTGGTACCTGTCATCTGCTCCATTATGATACCTGCCTCCTGCTGTATCCTTCTCCTTGCCCTCTGCTACACCTTGCTAAACACTGCTACACCCTACCAGATACTAGGACGCAGTTTACCAGCTACAACATTCTAGACACTACCACAAGTTTACTATCCTACATCCTGCTAGACACTACCACACAGTTAACCCTGCTACACCCTGCTAGACACTACCACACAGTTAACCCTGCTACAGACTGCTAGACACTAACACACACTTAACCCTGCTACACCCTGCTAGACACTACCACACAGTTAACCCTGCTTCACCCTGCTAGACACTACCACAGAGTTACCCCTGCTACACCCTGCTACACACTACCGCACAGTTAATCCTGCTACACTCTGCTAGACATTACCACAGAGTTAACCCTGCTTCACCCTGCTAGACACTACCACACAGTTAACCCTACTACACCCTGGTAGACACTACCACACAGTTAACCATGCTACACCCTGCTAGACACTACCACAGAGTTAATCCTGCAACACCCTGCTAGACACTACCACAGAGTTAACACTGCTACTCCCTGTTAGACACTACCACAGAGTTAACCCTGCTATACTCTGCTAGACACTACCACACACTTAACCCTGTTACACCCTTTTTGACACTACCACACAGTTAACCCTGCTACACCCTGCTAGACACTACAAGAGTTAACCCTGCTACACCATTCTTGACACTACCACACAGTTAACCATGCTACACCCTGCTAGACACTACCACACAGTTAACCCTTCAACACCCTGCTAGACACTACCACACAGTTAACCCTGCTGCACCCTTCTTGACACAACCACACAGTTAACCTTGCTACACCGTGACAGACACTACCACAGAGTTAACCCTGCTACACTCTGCTAGACACTACCACAGAGTTAACCCTGCAACACCCTGCTAGACACTACCACAGAGTTAACACTGCTACACCCTGTTAGACACTACCACAGAGTTAACCCTACTACTCCCTGCTAGACACTACCACTCACTTAACCCTGTTACACCCTTTTTGACACTACCACACAGTTAACCCTGCTACACCCTGCTAGACACTACAAGAGTTAACCCTGCTACACAATTCTTGACACTGCTACACAGTTAACCCTGCTACACCTTGCTAGACACTACCACAAAGCTAACCCTGCTTCACCCTGCTAGACACTACACAGAGTTAACCCTGCTACACCCTGCTAGACACTACCGCACAGTTAACCCTGCTACACCCTGCTAGATACTACCACAGAGTTAAGACTGCTTCACCCTGCTAGACACTACCACACAGTTAACCCTGCTACACCCTGCTAGACACTACCACACAGTTAACCCTGCTACACCCTGCTAGACACTACAACACAGTTAATCCTTCTATACCCTGCTAGACACTACCACACAGTTAACCTTGCTGCACCCTTCTTGACACAACCAGAGAGTTAACCTTGCTACACCGTGACAGACACTACCAGAGAGTTAACCCTGCTACATCCTGCTAGACACTACCACAGAGTTAACCTTGCTACACCCTGCTAGGCACTACCACAGAGTTAACCCTGCCACACCCTGCTAGACACTACCACAGAGTTAACCCTGCTACTCCCTGCTAGACACTACCACAGAGTTAACACTGCTATACACTGCTGGACGCTACCACAGAGTTAACCCTGCTACACCCTGCTAGACACTACCACACAGATAACCCTGCTACACCCTGCTAGACACTAAAACAGAGTTAACCCTGCTGCACCCTTCTTGACACTACCACACAGTTAACCCTGCTACACCCTGCTAGACACTACCACACAGTTAACCATGCTACACCCTGCTAGACACTACCACACAGTTAACCCTGCTACACCGTGATAGACACTACCATAGAGTTAACCCTGCTGTACCCTGCTAGATACTACATCAGAGTTAACCCTGCAATGCCCTTCATGACACTACCACACAGTTAACCCTGCTACACCATGCTAGACACTACCACAGAGTTAACCCTGCTACACCCTGCTAGACTCTACCACAGAGTTAACCCTGCTACACCCTGCTAGACACTACCACACAGATAACCCTGCTACACCCTGCTAGACACTAAAACAGAGTTAACCCTGCTACACCCTTCTTGACACTACCAGACAGTTAACCCTGCTACACCCTGCTAGACACTAACACACAGTTAACCATGCTACACCCTGCTAGACACTACCACACAGTTAACCCTGCTACACCGTGATAGACACTACCATAGAGGTAACCCTGCTGTACCCTGCTAGATACTACCTCAGAGTTAACCCTGCTACACAAATAACCCGCACATAAAAGAGAGAAGCTTACGACAACGTTTCGGTCCGACTTGGACCATTGACTTTGTCAATGGTCCAAGTCGGACCGAAACGTCGTCGTAAGCTTCTCTCTTTTATGTGCGGGTTATTTGTGTATCGTTCCAGTCACGGTATTGTGCCTTTTTGTTATTTAACCCTGCTACGCCCTTCATGACACTACCACACAGATAACCCTGTTACACCCTGCTAGACATTACCACAGAGTTAATCATGCTACACCCTTCTTGACACTACCACACAGTTAACCCTGCTACACCCAGCTAGACACTACCACACAGTTAACCCTGCTACACCCTGCTAGACACTACTACAGAGTTAACCATGCTACACCCTGCTAGACACTACCACACAGTTAACCATGCTACTCCCTGCTAGACACTACCACACAATTAACCATACTACACCCTGCTAGACACTACCACACAGTTAACCCTGCTACACCCTGCTAGACACTACCACAGAGTTAACCCTGCTACACCCTGCTAGGCACTACCACACAGTTAACTCTGCTACACCCTGCTAGACACTACCACACAGTTAACCATGCTACACCCTGCTGGACACTACCACAGAGTTAACCCTGCTACACCCTGCTAGACACTACCACAGAGTTAACCCTGCTACACCCTGCTAGACACTACCACAGAGTAAACTCTGCTGCACCCTGCTAGACACTACCAAAGAGTTAACCCTGCTACACCCTGCTAGACACTACCACACAGTTAACCATGCTACACCCTGCAAAACACCACCAGACAGTTAACCCTGCTACACTCTGCTAGACACTACCACAGAGTTAACCCTGCTACACCCTTCTTGACACTACCACACAGTGCTTTCAGCCAGTCTTTGACCACACATTTAAAGTCATTTTTTCAATTAACTCCGCCAGGGGTTGCCTACAATTTGTACCTCCCAGTCGAATAATTGGCAATTTAGCAATAGCGAATAGAAACAAATACATAAAAAGCTGTGTGTAAATTAAGCCAACCTAGTGAGCAAACACGGAGGTCGCTCACTGTTACAGCTCGGCTCTCCACCGTTCAAAAGTTTGATCAAAATAAATGTGATTGAAGGTTATCTCGACCGTATTTAAAAAAAACTGTTCGAATATGGAACGATTTCTTGGCGTGACTAAAAAACGGTGAATGTGACAAACGAGGGAGTTTCCGTGTCGCTGGGCTAATTGGAGTCCCAACTCTACAGAAAACCTCGGCAGCATTTTTGTGGATCGGTCAGTTTTTGAAATGCATAGAGCGTGTGTAATTGAATGCCATCAGTATTATATACCAAAAGTCTGTGTATGTATATATATATATATATATATATATATATATATATATATATATATATATATATATATATATATATATATATATATATATATATATATGTGTGTGTGTGTGTGTATATATGTAAATGTATATATATATATATATATATATATATATATATATATATATATATATATATATATATATATATATATATATATATATATATATAGGGAGGTATCACCTCTAGAACTGTCATAGGGACCCTCATCCTCAGAGAAAAGAATAAACTTGCTTCAGGGAAAACTCAAGGTTCTCCCTGAAGCTGTTTGAGAATTTTCTCCTACCACCCCCTATATTTCAAATATGTTTTATTTAAAGACAAAAATACATTGTCCAAACATTCACAAGAATACAACAGAAAGTAAAACAACATAGGTAACTCAGAGCTACATCTCGAATACTTCGTCCAGCTCCCCTGCGGTGGGCCACGTGCTCAGAATGCTGCAAGCATTTCCTCTCTAGATCGCAACACTGAGTCTCTGAAAGAGACAGCTGGTCGCCTTGTTGTCCTTGGTTTCTATGATGAGCTTTTCACAGCTCTTTGAGGAACTTTAGAGCACACTTGCCCCATGCTCCAAGGGTCTCCGACCCTATTGGAATGAAGTTATAGCAAGGGGGAAGGTCTTCATATTTTCGGATCTTCTGGGTCTCCCTGTGGCTGGCAGCTCCATCCCCTTCCACTACGGAGTATGGTAAGTAGGTGTCTGCCAATGTGGTAGCACAGGTGTAGTCCCAGGCAATCTGCTTTCCATCCTTCCAGGGTAGCATAGTGGCTCCATCAGGACGCTTTTGACTTCCATCAGACCTCTGCACTTGGGGTTCCCGTTGAGCTGGGCAACGGGCTGTGGCGAGGCTTCTCTTTATGATGTCATTGACCTCCTCATGTCTGGCATACTTCCCTTCTGCTGTGTGACACACAAGACCATGAAGTCCGAATTGATCAGCTGTCGCCCTGCCGCAAATACACCTATGTTCGGTAAGGATGGGGGCGGCTAGGCGAAGAGCAACACCAATCCGAATGGCCTGTGGGTCGAGACGGGTGCCCAGGGAAGAATTGGGAACAGCTAACAGGAAATCTCCTGAGTGTGGTGCCTTCACTGCCAGGAGACGAGCTTTGTCCTTTCCTGAAGCATTGGAGAGCATTGTGTTGGCGATTTTTTCCATGATCGGTTTGTCCCAGTGTGACTGTTTGTGCTGTTTGGGAGGAGCTGGTCTACTGGAGGAGTCTGTAAGGGTGTCCCACCAAATCGCTGCTTCAGTAAACCTGGGGTCTTGAGCTCCTACCACGTATCTCTCAAGCGTTCGGGTACTATCTTCTTGACTAATGCACTGGAAGCCAAACACGAAGACAGATATATATATATATATATATATATATATATATATATATATATATATATATATATATATATATATATATATATATATATATATATATATATATATATATATATATATATATATATATATATATATATATATAGTGGCACCAACACTCTTATATGGGTGTGAAGCTTGGGTTGTAAATGCTGCAGCGAGGAGGCGGTTGGAGGCAGTGGAGATGTCCTGTCTAAGGGCAATGTGTGGTGTAAATATTATGCAGAGAATTCGGAGTGTGGAAATTAGGAGGTGTGGAATTAATAAAAGTATTAGACAGAGGGCTGAAGAGGGGTTGTTGAGATGGTTTGGTCATTTAGAGAGATTGGATGAAAGTAGAATGACTTGGAGAGCGTATAAATCTGTAAGGGAAGGAAGGCGGGGTAGGGGTCGTCCTCGAAAAGGTTGGAGGGAGGGGGGTAAAGCAGGTTTTGTGGGCGAGGGGCTTGGACTTCCAGCAAGCGTGCGTGAGCGTGTTAGAGAGGAATGAATGGAGACAAATGTGTTCTTGGGACCTGACGAGCTGTTGGAGTGTGAGCAGGGTAATACTTAGTGAAAGGATTCAGGGAAACTGGTTATTTTTATATAGCCGGACTTGAGTACTGAAAATGGGAAGTACAATGCCTGCACTTTAAAGGAGGAGTTTGGGATACTGGCAGTTTGGAGGGATATGTTATATATCTATATATATGCTTCTAAACTGTTGTATCTGGGCGCTGGTGATTATGTATGAGTGAGGTGAAAGTGCTAAATAATGAAAGTACTTTTCTTTTTGGGGATTTTCTTTCTTTCTGGGACACCCTGCCTTGGTGGGAGACGGCCGACTTGTTGAATATATATATATATATATATATATATATATATATATATATATATATATATATATATATATATATATATATATATATATATATATATATAGTATATATAAGGAAATAAACTATTAGTTGCTGTGGTGATGTACATGTTAAAGGAATTAAGAACAAACAGGATTTACCTGGCTGGAGCGAGTGTGTAAATGAGGAATTTAAGGAAAGTATAATTAACGAGAGAGATTAGTGACGTTAAGTCTGACTAATGTTAGGCTGGCAAACACAGGTGTTATCAGTAGCTGCTGCTTAATGATCCACGCCCCTTAGAGGCCTCACTTCCATTATATTAAAGCTAATTATCGTACTTAGGAGGAGAGGAGGCAAGACAATCTCTCTTCATAAGACACATCCAGGACTTACCGTCAAGACCGTACCAGACCTAGTCGTCAAGACCACACCATACCTAGTCATCAAGACCGTACTAGACCTAGTCGTCAAGACCACACCATAACTAGTCATCGAGACCATACTAGACCTAGTCATCAAGACTGCACCATATCTAGTGATTAAGGCTTCACCATGCCTAGTCTTCAAGACCACACTAGACCTAGTCATCAAGACCACATCAGACCTGATATTCAAGACCACATCAAACCTGGTCTATAAATCAACACTAGACACCTAAAGTGACTGTCAAGATCACACAAAATTGGTCTTGAAAACCAAACAAGATCAAGTCTTGGAAACCACACGAGAACTTTTCATTAAGACCACACTAGACCTTTTTTGAAGAAATACGAAACTAATAATAATAGACAATGAGTAAGTTTAAGAGTGAGATGAGTAATAATCTTTGGCCTGGAAGATGGAGACTTCTCAAGATGGAAGGGATGATAAATTAAACACATATGCAACACTTGGGTATCTTTATTAAGGAAACGTTTCGCCACACAGTGGCTTCATCAGTCCATACAAAGGAGAATGGTGAAGAACAGGAGGAGTTTGAGGTAATCAGTCCCTCAATATTGAGTCGATGTGGTCAGTCCATAAATGTTGAAAAGGATACAGCATATGTACGAAGAAGTGGCTTATATACTGTAGGCAGGAGAGGTACAGCAGTCGTAGGTGGTGTCACATTTGTCCAGTGTGGAAGTAGGTCGTGCCTAAGAGTTAGGCAAGTGAAGAGTTCCCTGTATTAAGATCCCAGATGTTGCTGTGTCAGACAGGAAAGTCTGACACTTGCCTAACCCTTGGGCACGACCTACTTCCACATTGGACAAATTGTGACACCACCTACGACTGCTGCACCTCTCCTGCCTACAGTATATAAGCTACTTATCCGCACATATGCTGTATTCCTTTCAAAATTGATGGACTGACCACATCGACTCAAGGCTGAGGGACTGATTACCTCAAACTACTCCTGTTCTTCACCATTCTCCTAGCCACTCCTTCACTTGAGCCACTCCACCACTCCATCACTTGAGCCACTCCACCACTGCAGCCACTCCATCACTTGAGCCACTCCACCACTGCAGCCACTCCATCACTTGAGCCACTCCACCACTCCATCACTTGAGCCACTCCACCACTCCATCACTTGAGCCACTCCTCCACTCCACCACTCCATCACTTGAGCCACTCCACCACTGCAGCCACTCCATCACTTGAGCCACTCCACCACTCCATCACTTGAGCCACTCCACCACTCCATCACTTGAGCCACTCCACCACTCCATCACTTGAGCAACTCCACCACTCCATCACTTGAGCCACTCCACCACTCCACCACTCCATCACTTGAGCCACTCCACCACTGCAGCCACTCCATCACTTGAGCCACTCCACCACTCCATCACTTGAGCCACTCCACCACTCCATCACTTGAGCCACTCCACCACTCCATCACTTGAGCCACTCCACCACTGCAGCCACTCCACCACTCCATCACTTGAGCCACTCCACCACTCCAGCCTCTCCATCACTTGAGCCACTCCACCACTCCATCACTTGAGCCACTCCACCACTTGAGCCACTTCACCACTCCAGCCTCTCCATCACTTGAGCCACTCCACCACTGCAGCCTCTCCATCACTTGAGCCACTCCACCACTCCATCACTTGAGCCACTCCACCACTGCAGCCTCTCCATCACTTAAGCCACTCCACCACTGCAGCCACTCCATCACTTGAGCCACTCCACCACTGCAGCCTCTCCATCACTTGAGCCACTCCACCACTCCAGCCTCTCCATCAATTGAGCCACTCCACCACTGCAGCCACTCCATAACTTGAGCCACTCCACCACTGCAGCCACTCCATAACTTGAGCCACTCCACCACTGCAGCCACTCCACCACTCCATCACTTGAGCCACTCCACCACTCCAGCCACTCCATAACTTGAGCCACTCCACCACTCCAGCCGCTCCATAACTTGAGCCACTCCACCACTCCAGCCTCTCCATCACTTCAGCCACTCCACCACTCCAGCCACTCCACCACTCCATCACTTGAGCCACTCCACCAATCCAGCCACTCCACCACTCAGCCACTCCATAACTTGAGCCACTCCACCACTCCAGCCTCTCCATCACTTGAGCCACTCCACCACTCCAGTCACCTCATAACTTGAGCCACTCCACCACTCCAGCCTCTCCATCACTTGAGCCACTCCACCACTCCAGCCACTCCATAACTTGAGCCACTCCACCACTCCAGCCACTCCATAACTTGAGCCACTCTACCACTGCAGCCACTCCACCACTCCATCACTTAAGCCACTCCACCACTCCAGCCACTCCATAACTTGAGCCACTCCACCACTCCAGCCTCTCCATCACTTGAGCCACTCCACCACTCCAGCCACTCCCTAACTTGAGCCACTCTACCACTGCAGCCAGTCCACCACTCCATCACTTGAGCCACTCCCCACTCCAGCCACTCCATAATTTGAGCCACTCCACCACTCCAGCCACTCCATAACTTGAGCCACTCCACTACTCCAGCCTCTCCATCACTTGAGCCACTCCACCACTCCAGCCACTCCATAACTTGAGCCACTCCACCACTCCAGCCTCTCCATCACTTGAGCCACTCCACCACTGCAGCCACTCCATAACTTGAGCCACTCCACCACTCCAGCCTCTCCATAACTTGAGCCACTCCACCACTGCAGCCACTCCACCACTCCATCACTTGAGCCACTCCACCACTCCAGCCACTCCATAACTCGAGCCACTCCACCACTCCAGCCACTCCATAACTTGAGCCACTCCGCCACTCCAGCCTCTCCATCACTTGAGCCACTCCAACATTCCAGCCACTTCATCACTCCACCTCTTCATCACTCCAAGTACTCCATCACACCACCCACTCCATCACACCACCCATTCCATCACTTTAGCCATTCAATCACTCCACCACTGCATCTCTCCAGCCACTCCATCATTGTATCCTCTCCATCACTCCAGCAACTCCATCACTCCAGCCACTCCATCACTCCAGCCACTTCATCGCTCCAG
Source organism: Cherax quadricarinatus (assembly GCF_038502225.1). Taxonomy (NCBI): domain Eukaryota; kingdom Metazoa; phylum Arthropoda; class Malacostraca; order Decapoda; family Parastacidae; genus Cherax; species Cherax quadricarinatus. Next base: position 36,894 of record NW_027198017.1, read on the forward strand.
ATACTCCATCATTGCTACTACTCCATCATTGTTGCCCTTCTATCACTCCAGCTACTCCATCACTCCAGCCATTCCATCACTACAGCCACTCCATCATTCCAGGCACTCCATCACTCCAGCCCCTTCAACACTCCCGGCACTCCAATACTCCAGCCACTCAATCACTCCAGCCACTCCATCACTCCAGCTGTTCCATCACTCCATCACTCTAGCCATTCCATCACTTCGGCCACTTTATCGCACCAGTCACTTCAACACTCCACCCACTCCAACACTCCAGCCACTTGAACACTTCACCCACTCCATCCCTCCAGCCACTCCATCACTCCAGCACTCCAGCCACTCCATCACTCCAGCCACTCCATCACTCCAGCCACTCCATCACTCCAGACAGGATGCGGGAGTCTAAGTGGATGCTAATTAAGTGAATATTAAATAGTGCTTCAAGACGACCTTCACCCTACATTAATGGTGGTGTTATGGGTCGTAGGTCGTAGGGGGGTGGTGGAGGCTCGTGGGGGTGGTAGTAGGGGAGGTTGGGTAGGTATTGTGGTTGTAGGGGAGGTGGAGTAGGTATTGTGGTTGTAGGGGAGGTGGGGTAGGTATTGTGGTTGTAGGGGAGGTGGAGTAGGTATTGTGGTTGTAGGGGAGGTGGAGTAGGTATTGTGGTTGTAGGGGAGGTGGGGGTAGGTATTGTGGTTGTAGGGGAGGTGGAGTAGGTATTGTGGTTGTAGGGGAGGTGGGGTAGGTATTGTGGTTGTAGGGGAGGTGGGGTAGGTATTGTGGTTGTAGGGGAGGTGGGGTAGGTATTGTGGTTGTAGGGGAGGTGGGGTAGGTATTGTGGTTGTAGGGGAGGTGGGGGTAGGTATTGTGGTTGTAGGGGAGGTGGGGGTAGGTATTGTGGTTGTAGGGAGGTGGGGTAGGTATTGTGGTTGTAGGGTAGGTGGAGTAGGTATTGTGGTTGTAGGGGAGGTGGGGGTAGGTATTGTGGTTGTAGGTGAGGTGGAGTAGGTTTTGTGGTTGTTGGGGAGGTGGGGGTAGGTATTGTGGTTGTAGGGGAGGTGGGGGTAGGTATTGTGGTTGTAGGGAGGTGGGGTAGGTATTGTGTTGTAGGGGAGGTGGTGTTGGTTTTGTGGTTGTAGGGGAGGTGGGGGTAGGTATTGTGGTTGTAGGGGAGGTGGGGTAGGTATTGTGGTTGTAGGGGAGGTGGGGTAGGTATTGTGGTTGTAGGGAAGGTGGAGTAGGTATTGTGGTTGTAGGGGAGGTGGAGTAGGTATTGTGGTTGTAGGGGAGGTGGAGTAGGTATTGTGGTTATAGGGGAGGTGGGGGTAGGTATTGTGGTTGTAGGGGAGGTGGAGTAGGTATTGTGGTTGTAGGGGAGGTGGGGTAGGTATTGTGGTTGTAGGGGAGGTGGGGTAGGTATTGTGGTTGTTGGGTAGGTGGGGTAGGTATTGTGGTTGTAGGGGAGGTGGGGTAGGTATTGTGGTTGTAGGGGAGGTGGGGGTAGGTATTGTGGTTGTAGGGGAGGTGGGGGTAGGTATTGTGGTTGTAGGGAGGTGGGGTAGGTATTGTGGTTGTAGGGGAGGTGGAGTAGGTATTGTGGTTGTAGGGGAGGTGGGGGTAGGTATTGTGGTTGTAGGGGAGGTGGAGTAGGTATTGTGGTTGTAGGGGAGGTGAGGGTAGGTATTGTGGTTGTAGGGGAGGTGGAGTAGGTATTGTGGTTGTAGGGGAGGTGGGGATCGGAATGGTGGGTATTGGGGAGGTGGGGGTAGGAGAGGTGAGGTGTAGGAAAGGTACGTTGTAGTGTACCTGGAGTATACCTGGAGAGGGTTTTAAGGATCAGGGTGGATCAGGGCCTGATCAATCAGGCTATTGCTGCTGGCAGCACGCAAACGGACGTATGAACCACAGCCCGGCTGGTCAGGTACTGATTTTAGGTGCCTGTCCAACGTCTTCTTGAAGACACCCAGGGGTCTATTGGTAATTCCTCTTACGTATGCTGGGAGGCAGTTGAACAGTCTTGGGTCCCTGACACTTACTGTGTTGTCTCTTAGCGTACCCATGGCGCCCTTGCTTTACACTGAAGGATGCTGCATCTCCTGCCAGTCTTTTGCTTTCGTAGCTAGTGATTATCGTGTGCAAATTTGGGACTAGTGAGGTGATGTGTAAGGAAGGAGGGGGTCGGGTAGGTGGTGGATGAGGTGGTGGGGTGTAGGGAAGGTGACATGTAGCGGAGGCTGGGTGTAAGCCAGGTATAGGGAAGGTGAGGTGTAGTGGAGGGTGTAAGCCAGTACAAAGAAGGTGGGTTGGAAGGAAATGAAGTGAATATTTCAGTGTTGTGTAGAAGTGTATTACTAGGAGGAACGACCAGTGTTGTGTACAAGTTTATTACTGGGAAGAACGACCAGTGTTGTATTACTGACAACAACGACCACTGGTTTGCAACAAACGTGTTCATGCTGAACATAAATCTGCCTACAGTACCGACATTAATATTTTCTCTCGTTTTCACAGGAATAATCACGACCTCTTAATAAGCTAGAATGATGGTAAATTATCATCACGAATAGGATCAAAATATTCGCCTTTGTTTAGAATCTACTACCATTGCTTTATTACTACTGTTGTGGAGATCAAGGGCAGCTTTACTCACTCCCTCTGTCTCTTTATTTTCTCTCTCTCTCTCTCTCTCTCACTCCCTCATAAGAACATAAGAACATAAGAAAGGAGGAACACTGCAGGAGGCCTGCTGGCCCATACTAGGCAGGTCCTTTACAATTCATCCCACTAACAAACATTTGACCAACCCAATTTTCAATGCCACCCAAGAAATAGGCTCTGATGTGCAAGTCCCACTCAATTCCAACCCCTCCCACTCATGTACTTATCCAACCTAAATTTGAAACTACCCAAAGTCCCAGCCTCAATAACCCAACTAGGTAGACTGTTCCACTCATCAACTACCCTATTTCCAAACCAATACTTACCTATGTCCTTTCTAAATCTAAACTTATCTAATTTAAATCCATTACTGCGGGTTCTCTCTTGGAGAGATACCCTCAAGACCTTGTTAATATCCCCTTTATTAATACCTATCTTCCACTTATACACTTCGATCAGGTCTCCCCTCATTCTTCGTCTAACAAGTGAATGTAACTTAAGAGTCTTCAATCTTTCTTCATAAGGAAGATTTCTAATGCTATGTATTAATTTAGTCATCCTACCCTTCCTCCAGTTCTCTTCTCCACCCTTCCTTGATGCTACCTCTCCGTAGAGGATTGTATTAGTTATAGCATAAGAACATAAGAACATAAGAAAGGAGGAACACTGCAGCAGGCCTGCTGGCCCATACTAGGCAGGTCCTTTACAATTCATCCCACTAACAAACATTTGACCTACCCAATTTTCAATGCTACCCAAGAAATAAGCTCTGATGTGCAAGTCCCACTCAAATCCAACCCATCCCACTCATGTATTTATCCAACCTAAATTTGAAACTACCCAAAGTCCTAGCCTCAATAACCCAACTAGGTAGACTGTTCCACTCATCTACTACCCTATTTCCAAACCAATACTTTCCTATGTCCTTTCTAAATCTAAACTGATCTAATTTAAATCCATTACTGCGGGTTCTCTCTTGGAGAGATATTCTCAAGACCTTGTTAATATCCCCTTTATTAATACCTATCTTCCACTTATACACTTCGATCAGGTCTCCCCTCATTCTTCGTCTAACAAGTGAATGTAACTTAAGAGTCTTCAATCTTTCTTCATAAGGAAGATTTCTAATGCTATGTATTAATTTAGTCATCCTACGCTGAATGTTTTCTAACGAATTTATGTCCATTCTGTAATATGGAGACCAGAATTGAACTGCATAATCTAGGTGAGGCCTTACTAATGATGTATAAAGCTGCAGTATGACCTCTGGACTTCTGTTGCTTACACTTCTTGATATAAATCCCAGTAATCTATTTGCCTTATTACGTACGCTTAGGCATTGCTGTCTTGGTTTAAGGTTGCTGCTTACCATAACCCCCAAGTCCTTTTCGCAATCTGTATGGTTAAGTTCTACATTATTTAACTTATAAGTGCTAGGGTTATGGACACTCCCGAGCTTCAGAACCTTGCATTTATCTACATTGAACTGCATCTGCCACTTTTCTGACCAAGAGTAGAGTTTGTCTAAATCCTCCTGAAGTTCCCTAACATCTACGTTTGAATCAATTATCCTACCTATCTTCGTGTCATCGGCGAATTTGCTCATATCACTAGTAATTCCTTCATCAAGATCATTGATATATATTATAAACAACAACGGGCCCAAGACTGATCCCTGTGGAACGCCACTTGTTACTGATCCCCACTCGGATTTAACCCCATTTATGGACACTCTTTGCTTCCTGTCTGTGAGCCATGATTCGATCCACGAGAGCACCCTTCCCCCAATGCTATGAGCTGCTACTTTCTTCAACAGTCTTTGGTGCGGAACTCTATCAAATGCCTTACTAAAATCTAAGTAAATAATATCAAATTCTTTATCGTGGTCAACAGCCTCAAAAGCTTTACTGAAGAAAGTTAATAAATTAGTTAGACAAGACCGGCCTCTTGTGAATCCATGCTGAGTATCATTAATCAAGCTATGCTTATCGAGATGGCTTCTTATAATCTCAGCTATAATTGACTCTAGTAATTTGCCTACAATTGAGGTCAGGCTTATTGGGCGGTAATTTGACGGTAACGACTTGTCCCCTGTTTTAAAAATAGGAATTACATTAGCCATCTTCCACATATCAGACACTGCACCTATTTGAAGAGATAAATTAAAAATATTAGTTAATGGTTCACAGACTTCCATTTTGCATTCCTTTAGAACCCTTGAAAAAACCTCATCAGGACCCGGTGACTTATTTTGCTTCAGTCTGTCTATCTGCTTCACAACCATTTCACTAGTGACTGTGATGTTACATAATTTATCTTCTTCTGATCCACTATAAAAATTAATTACCGGAATATTATTAGTGTCTTCCTGTGTAAAAACCGAGAGAAAATAATTATTTAAAATCGAGCACATTTCATTCTCTTTGTCAGTAATATGCCCATAGTTATTTTTAAGGGGACCTATCTTATCTCTGACTTTTGTTCTATAGACCTGGAAAAAACTTTTTGGGTTAGTTTTAGAATCCCTAGCAACTTTAATTTCATAGTCCCTTTTAGCTTTTCTTATCCCCTTTTTAATGTCCCTCTTAATGTCAATATACTGATTCATAAGATGACCCTCGCCTCTTTTGATACGCCTATAAATTCCTTTCTTATGCCCTAGTAGATATTTCAGCCTATTATTCATCCATTAAGGGTCATTTCTATTTGATCTAATTTCCTTATAAGGGATAAACGTTCTTTGAGCAGCATGTATTGTGTTCAGAAAACTGTCATATTGATAGCTCTCTTCGTTACCTCAGTCAACAGATGATAAGTGTTCTCTAAGCCCATCGTAATCTGCTAAGCGAAAATCTGGGACTGTTACTGAGTTATCCCTACTATCATACTTCCATTCAATTCTACATGTAATTGATTTGTGGTCGCTGGCACCCAGTTCCTCTGAAACTTCTAAATTATTAACAAGGGATTCATTGTTTGCCAGAACTAAGTCAAGCAGGTTATTACCCCTTGTAGGTTCTGTCACAAACTGCTTCAAAAAACAATCCTGAACTACTTCTAAGAAATCGTATGATTCTAAATTCCCAGTTAAGAAATTCCAATCAATATGACTAAAGTTAAAGTCTCCTAGAATTACTACATTATCGTGCCTTGTGGCCCTAACAATTTCCTCCCATAGTAGTCTCCCCTGGTCCCTATCTAAATTTGGGGGACGGTATATCACACCTAAAATTAATTTTTCATGCCCCTCTGAAAATTCTATCCAAACAGACTCTGTATGTGTTACTTCAGACTTAATACCTGTTTTTATGCAACAGTTCAAGCGATCTCGGACATACAATGCCACCCCACCCCCCTTCCCGATACTTCTATCTACTTGGAACAATTTAAAACCCTGAATGTGACATTCTGCAGGCATGTCCCGACTTTTTGAATTAAACCACGTCTCAGTAATGGCAAATACATCTATGTTACCTGCACTAGCAACTAGTCTCAACTCGCCCATCTTATTCCTAGCACTGCGACTATTTGTGTAATAAATATTTAATGGCCCTCCTATCTCTTTACCCTTCCTGCTCATTTCTGTTATTCCACTAAACCTATTACTGTCATTGTCAATTAGTGCCACTGGCTTTCCAATATCCTCCTCATTTTGCCTATTACTAGTTCTCCTAGTACTCATGTTACTACCCTGCGACTTCACAGTTTTCCCGCCAAAACCCATACCACTAACTATTCCTAGTTTAAAGACCTAACAGCTCCCTCCACTGCGTTGGCCAGTTCTCCCACCCCACACCTAGACAAGTGAACCCCATCCCTGGCATACATGTCATTTCTGCCATAGAAGAGGTCCCAGTTGTCAACGAATGTTACCGCATTTTCCTTACAGTATTTGTCCAGCCAGCAATTGACACCAATTGCTCTGGACAACCATTCATTTCCAACTCCTCTCCTTGGCAAAATGCCACATATGACAGGTTTCCCACCCTTCTTCCTAATTATCTCTATTGCTGACCTATACCTGCTAATCAGGTCCTCACTCCTACGTCTGCCAACATCGTTGCCTCCAGCACTGAGACAGATAATAGGATTGCTCCCATTACCTCTCATGATGTCATCCAGACGGCTAACAATATCCTTCATCCCTGCCCCAGGAAAACACACTCTCTGCCTCCTACTCCTATCCTTCAAGCAGAATGCCCTATCCATGTACCTAATCTGGCTATCCCCAACAACAACAATGTTTTTACCTTCCTTGGCGTCGTCCGTAGTGATGCTCCGAGTAGTCGACTCACATTCGCCAGGTAGCGAATGTGAGTCTAGGGTTTCTAGGGATGTCTCACTCACGTCTGCCAATGCTTCCTTGGTGCTCGTTGTGGCATTCCCAGTAGAACACTCACATTCGTCGGGTAGCACCGAGAATGAGTTGGAAGTTTCCACGGTAGTCTTCTGGTTTCTCGTTGTTTCTGCCTCTCCAGTAGAGGATTGTATTAGTTATAGCAGTAGAGGATTGTATTAGTTATAGCAGTAGAGGATTGTATTAGTTATAGCAGTAGAGGATTGTATTAGTTATAGCAGTAGAGGATTGTATTAGTTATAGCAGTAAAGGATTGCATAAGTTATATCAGAACTGTTGGTAACGAATTTTGAGCCGCTGGTACACAGCTGTGTAAGTGACTGTGGAGTAACTCCAGTAGTTAACACACAAACAATACTAGTTTTGACAAGATAGTTATAACCCACATTTTTCATTTACCTCCATCTCTCCTTTAAATCCCACGGCATTTTTCAGTTTGATATATTTTTTCTCTAGTTGTTCTTGCCGGCGGTGGCCGGCGGAGCCGACGACTGGGAAGAGAGACTACTGTTTTTCTAGTTTTTCTTCCTACACCTAGATAATATATAATAATCCTTAATCTAGACAGAAGTAGATAATTCTTTTCAACAGATAGCCTCGTCCTCTGCTAGATGTGTATCCCAAACATCCACATGTTCTCTATTGCTCTCTCCTTCTGTCTATATTCACCAAGCCTCTGTTTTCGTCTCTTTCTCGCTGGCTCAGTTTATCTGTCCACAATATGCTCATTTGCTTCTCACCCTCCCTTCCTCCCTCACTCCCTCCCTCACTCCTTTCTACAACCCATACATCTCTCCCTTGCACCAAACCCTTTTTTCTTCTTCCCTATACCCCACCTCCCCTACAACCCACTTTTCTTATACTTTCCCTTAAATCTGCTTAATTCCTTGCCTACGTCTTTATCATCTTCTGTGAATACTTCTCCCTCCTTATTCATCCTTTTTACTTGATCTTTTATAGTAGTTTTCCTTCTTTATTTATCTGTGAGGTATTTTTGGCTCTGATTTCGCCGTTGATGCTATGTCACTCCCGAACTGACGGTTTGTTTCCTTTCTTATCATTGCTTAGTCATTCCTACTAGTTCTGCTTACTTCCCTATTCTCAATTGTCCTTTCTGTTCTGTTTTCATGCCTTTCTTTTTTTTTTTTGGTCGCTCTACAGGTGTGATTAAATCATTGGCTATCTCACTCTGCTCCCTCACTCATCACTTCACTCTCATTTAAACCCTCCAATTCATTTCTTTCTAACCCTTCACAATTTTGCCTCTCTCTTCGTTGATCTGGTTAAACTATGTCCCAGCTTAACCTATTTTGTTTAGGACAGACCCATGCAGGCAGAAGTTGGACGTGGATTTGGTATTAACACTCAGTGTTGTTTTGGTTAACATTGATTTAGACCACTTGGAGAAGGACCACTGTCAGGACGTCTCAGGTGCGAACCATCACCTGACTGTGTACATGATGACTCGCGTTAACGTAATAACACGATTGCCAACAAACCACTGACCTGGGTTGAAACCTTCCCCGTTTGGTGTGTGTACTGATATCTTGGTCATAGTACTCAGTTGCTTTGACATCACCGAAGTGAATGGTGAATGAAACACGTGTACAACAGTTGGGGATCTTTTTTCCCGATAAAAGTTTGGCCGACACAATAGCCTTCTTCAGTCGAATACAGAGGTGACAGCAGAAGCAGTGGAATGGTAAAGATGATGTTAATAGCCTAACAAAATTGAATTAGTAGTTTTGAGGTGGTCAGTCCCTCAGCCTTATAAAAAGGTGTTCACCTAAATACACAAGTAATCCACACACACGAGAGAGAAACTTATGACGACGTTTCGGTCCGACTTGGGCCATTTACAAGTCACACTAACACAAGGGAGTGAGGCAGCAAGTACGAATAAGCGAGGAAGGACAGGGACGGGACAAAGAGAGGAAGAAAAAGAAGCAATGATAGTGGCAGTAGAAAGTAAGGGAGTAAGTAGCTTTAGTGGCACAAAAGATAGAAAGGGAAGTGAAGGCAGGCAATAGAAGTGCTAGTAGCAATAGTAGTAGTAATAGAGTGGTAGTCGCAATAGTAGTAGTAGTAGTAGTAGTAGTAGTAGTAGTAGTAGTAGTAGTAGTAGTAGAAGTGGGTAAGTCTAAGGGCATGAAAAAAGAGCACTGCAGGAGCTAAGGGCTCACAAGGGTGAGATCAAAAACACAGGGGAAGAAAACGAAAGATAGAACACATTTAGAAAGAAGGAAAACAAAGAGAGAAAGGAAAGGAGAAGGGCTAAAGAGTGGAAGAGAAGAGAGGATCAGGTCAAGTCACGAGTGTTATGAAGTTTGAAGCATTTGACAATGTGCTGAGAAAGAATGGCGTCTACAGAGACAAAGCCAGGACTAAGATTCATACATGAATAGTTGTGTATAAGGGACGCTCAACAAAACGGCGTCTGTGAAGGATAGAGGTTCGATAGACAGTTTTCGCATGACTGCCAGAGAGAGTCCAGTTTCTTCTTCTGCAAGCTCCAGGGCCAGCTCCAGGGCCAGCTCCAGGGCTAGTTCCAGGGCCAGCTCCAGAGCCAGTTTCAAGGCTACCTCCGGGGCCAGTTCCAGGGCCAATTCCAAAGCCAGATCCAGGGAAAGCGCCATGGCCAGATCCAGAGCTAGCTCCATGGCCAGCTCCAGGGCTAGCTCCAGGGCCAACTCCAGAGCTACCTCCAGGGTCAGTTCCAGGATTAACTCTAGGGCCAGCTCCAGGGCTAGCTACATGGCCAGATAAACGGCTAGATCCAGGGCTAGCTCCAGGGGTAGCTCCAGGGACAGCTCCAGGGCTAGTTCAAGGGCCAGTTCCAGGGCTAGCTCCAGGGCCAGCTACAAAGCCAGTTCCAGGGCCAGCTACAAGGCCAGCTCCAGAGCCAGTTCAAAGGCTAGCTCCAGGGCCAGCTCCAGAGCCAGTTCAAAGGCTAGCTCCAGAACCAGTTCCAAGGCAATCTCCAGAGACAGCTCCAGGGCTAGCTCCAGGGGCAGCTCCAGCGCCAGTTCGAGGGCTAGCTCCGGGGGCAGAGCCAAGGCCAATTCCAGGGGCAGAGCCAAGGCCAATTCCAGGGCTTGCTCTAGCGCCAATTCCACGGTCAGTTCCAAGACTAGCTCCAGGGCCAGCTCCAAAGCCAATTCCAGTGCCAGCTACAAAGACAAATCCAGAGCCAGTTCCAGAACTATCTCCAAGGCCTGCTCCAGGGCCAGCTCCAGGGCCAGCTCCAGGGCCAGCTCCAGGGCTAGCTCCAGGGCCAGCTCCATTGCTAGCTCCAAGGCCAGCCCCAGGGCCAGTTTCAGGGGAAAGTTCCAGGGCCAGCTCCAGAGATAGCTATATGGCTAGTTCCAGGGCTAGTTTCAAGGCTAGCTCCAAGACCACCTCCAGGGTCAGTTTCACGGCTAGCTCCAGGACAAGCTCCAGGGCCAGCTCCAGGGCTAGCTCCAGGGCAAGCTCCAGGGCTAGCTCCAAGGCTAGCTCCAGGGCAAGCTCCAGGGCTAGCTCCAGGGCAAGCTCCAGGGCTAGCTCCAAGGCTAGCTCCAGGGCTAGCTCCAGGGCTAGCTCCAGAGCTAGCTCCAGGGCTAGCTCTAGGGCTAGCTCCAGGGCTAGCTCCAGAGCTAGCTCCAGGGCTAGCTCCAGAGCTAACTCCAGAGCTAGCTCCAGGGCTAGCTCCAGGGCTAGTTCCAGGGCTAGCTCCAGGGCCGGCTTCAGTGCTAGCTAAGTGAATATGAAAATGGTATACAATACCGACAGGTTGGTAGGTGAAACACATAGGCAACAGTTAGGCAATTTAGACATATGTACAACACTTGGGTATCTTTAATGAGGGGACCTTTCGCCACACAGTGGCTTCATCAGTCAATACAAAGGAGAATGGTGAAGAATAGGAAGAGCTTGAGGTAATCAGTCCCTCAGCCTTGAGTCGATGTGGTCAGAGAGGTGCAACAGTCGTAGGTGGTATCACATTTGACCAATGTGGAAGTAGGTCGTGCCCAAGGGTTAGGCAAATGAAGAATTCCCTGTATTAAGATCCCAAAAAGTTTGTGTGTCAGACAGGAACATAGATGATTGGTTCAGAGAACCGACAAGTTGATAAATTAGACACATGTGCAGCTCTTGGGTATCTTTATTGAGGAAACGTTTCGCCACACAGTGAATTCATCAGTCCATTCAAAGGAGAGTGGTGAAGAACAACTAAAGGGCCAGCTCCAGGGCTAGCTAGAAAGCCAGCTCCAGGGATAGTTCCAGGGCCAGCTCCACGGCCAGCTCCAGAGCTTGTTCCAGGAACAGCTCCAGGGCCAGTTCCAGGGCCAGCTCTAAGGCCAGCCCCAGGGCCAGCTCCAGAGCCAGTTCCAGTACCAGCTCCAGGGCCAGCTATAGGGGTAGCTAGAAAGCCAGCTCCAGTGCTAGCTCCAGGGCCAGCTCCAGGGCCAGCTCCAGGGCCAGCTCCAGGTCCAGCTTCATGGCTAGTTATAGGGCCAGCTCGAGGGCTAGCTCGAGGGCTAGCTCGAGGGCTAGCTCCAGGGCCAGTTCTAGGCCAGCTCCAAGGGAAGCTCCAGGGCCAGCTGCAGAGCTAACTCCAAGGCCAGTTCCAGGGCTAGCTCCACTGCCAGCTCCAGGGCCAGCTCAAGGGCTACCTGCAGGGTCAGCTCCATGGCTAGTTCCAGGGCCAGCTCCAAGGCCAGCTCCAGGACAAGCTCCAGTGCCAACTTTAGGGCTAGCTCCAGGCCTAGTCCCAGGGCTAGCTCTAGAGCCAGCTCCAGGGCCGGCACCTGAGCTAGCTGCGGGCTAGCTCCATGGCTAGCTCTACGGCCAACTCCAGGGCTAGCTCAAGAGTCAGCTCATGTGCTAGCTCCAGGGCTAGCTTCAGGGCTAGTTCCAGGGCCAGCTCCCGGGCTAGCTCAGGGCCTGCTCCAGAGCCACCTCCAGAGCTAGCTCCAGAGCCACCTCCAGAGCTAGCTCAGGGCCTGCTCCAGAGCCACCTCCAGAGCTAGCTCCAGAGCCACCTCCAGAGCTAGCTCCAGGGCAAGCTCCTGGGCTAGCTCCAGAGCCAGATCCAGGGCTTGCTCCAGAGCCAGGTCAAGAACCATCTCCAGGGCTAGGTCCAGAGCTAGCTTCAGGGCCAGCTCCTGGGGCAGCTCCAGGGCCAGCTGCAGGGCTAGCTCCAGAGTCATCTCCAGGGCCAGCTCCAGTGCCAGTTCCAAGGCCGGCTCAAGGACCAGCTCCAGGGCCAGCTGCAGGGCTAGCTCCAGAGTCATCTCCAGGGCCAGCTCTAGTGCCAGTTCCAGGGCCGGCTCAAGGACCAGCTCCAGGGCCAGCTCCAGGGCCAGTTCTAGGGCCATTTGCTTAGCAAATGCGTTAGTAATTAAGGACAATGTATATTATTTTGGGACAATGAGCATGTTATTAGAAGACTGGGGAAGATATGTGCCTCTTAATACTGAAGATACTGACGCTTGTGGAAGGTCTCACTTGTCTCACTCTTACTCAGTTACTCAACAAATTCTTTATAAAATAACCTTATATCAGATGATATTAATTTTACAACACCGACAAGATGAAAGTTAAGACACATGTCCAACATCTGGGTATCTTTATTGTAGACGTTTCGCCCACCAGTGGCTTTATCAATACATATGTCTTAATTTCATCTTGTTCAACTTGTCAGACACTGCAACATCATGGAATCTTGATTCTGAGGACATCTATATAACCTTCTTCACGGCTACGACAACAACTACTACTACTACTAACTCACCTTCCAGTGACTATGTCTTCGTCTGCTACCCGCCCCTTTCCACCTGACGTTAGTATATAAGCGCCAGCCTCCTTGACTCTGCTCCAGAACCTCCACGACTACGGTGGTCTTCACACCAACTCCAAGGTTGAGGGACTGATTACCTCACCTTCACTATATAGTTCTGTCTTCTAGTTATGTCCTGGAATTTGTATTGCTGAAGCCACTGGATGGCGAAACGTCTACAATAAAGATACCCAGATGTTGCACATGTGTCTAAACTTCATTTTCCACAGAATATCAGATAGATATTGTTTATGAAAATTCAAAAATATTAGAATTTAACGTAAAGAAACATTTAATTTTTTCGTTCAGATTTTTTCGAAATTTTGAAGAATTTTTTCAGAAGCAAAATCATGAAATTTTCTGAGTTCCGTAATGCAGTTATTTTAATTTCTATTAATATTGAAAAAAAAATACATCCATAAGAAGTCTGTTGCCATATCCCCTCAAAATACATTATCTTTTATATGGTCAATATGCATAAAATATTATAAGTATTTTCTCAAAAGATTAAAATTAATTCAGTAAAAACTTTATAGGAATCAAACTATTTAAAAAAATCCGGACGGTGTTGTGTCCTGTAAGATTGGTCACAGCCGAAGAAAACAGCTGTTACATACTACTACTACTACTACTGCTACTACTACTACTACTACTACTACTACTACTACTACTACTACTACTACTACTACTACTACTACTACTACTACTACTTCTTCAACTACTACTACTACTACTACTTCTACTACTACTACTACTACTACTACTGCTACTACTACTACTACTGTTACTACTACTACTACTACTACTACTACTGCTACTACTACTACTACTACTACTACTACTACTACTACTAATAATAATAATAATAATAATAATAATAATAATAATAATAATAATAATAATAATAATAATGGTTCCCTTCATTTCTACGAGTACATGTACAAGGTCTACAGACCATAGTTGACATCAGTCACATACTGCTATATAGAAAGTCGCTTGTTATGCTGAGCATTTCAGGCAAATT
>NW_027198018.1:0-50752 GCF_038502225.1 Cherax quadricarinatus
ATAGCATGAACCAATGGATTTTAATATCATGGACCAGTAGGCCTTCCTAGCATGGACCAGTGGACCTTCCTACCATGGACCAGTTACCTTCCTAGCATGGGCCAGTGGACCTTCCTACCATAGACCAGTGGACCTTCCTACCATGGACCAGTGGACCTTCCTACCATGGACCAGTGAACCTTCCTAGCATGGACCATTGTACCTTCCTAGCATGGACCATTGTACCTTCCTACCATGGACCAGTGGACCTTCCTACCATGGACCAGTGGACCTTCCTACCATGGACCAGTGGACCTTCCTACCATGGACCAGTGGACCTTCCTACCATGGACCAGTGGACCTTCCTACTATGGACCAGTGGACCTTCCTACCATGGACCAGTGAACCTTCATAGCATGGACCATTGTACCTTCCTAGCATGGACCAGTGGACCTTCCTACCATGGACCAGTGGACCTTCCTACCATGGACCAGTTACCTTCCTAGCATGGGCCAGTGGACCTTCCTACCATAGACCAGTGGACCTTCCTACCATGGACCAGTGGACCTTCCTAGCATGGACCAGTGAACCTTCCTAGCATGGACCATTGTACCTTCCTAGCATGGACCATTGTACCTTCCTACCATGGACCAGTGGACCTTCCTACCATGGACCAGTGGACCTTCCTACCATGGACCAGTGGACCTTCCTACCATGGACCAGTGGACCTTCCTACCATGGACCAGTGGACCTTCCTACTATGGACCAGTGGACCTTCCTACCATGGACCAGTGAACCTTCCTAGCATGGACCATTGTACCTTCCTAGCATGGACCAGTGGACCTTCCTACCATGGACCAGTGGACCTTCCTACCATGGACCAGTTACCTTCCTAGCATGGGCCAGTGGACCTTCCTACCATAGACCAGTGGACCTTCCTACCATGGACCAGTGGACCTTCCTAGCATGGACCAGTGAACCTTCCTAGCATGGACCATTGTACCTTCCTAGCATGGACCATTGTACCTTCCTACCATGGACCAGTGGACCTTCCTACCATGGACCAGTGGACCTTCCTACCATGGACCAGTGGACCTTCCTACCATGGACCAGTGGACCTTCCTACCATGGACCAGTGGACCTTCCTACTATGGACCAGTGGACCTTCCTACCATGGACCAGTGAACCTTCCTAGCATGGACCATTGTACCTTCCTAGCATGGACCAGTGGACCTTCCTACCATGGACCAGTGGACCTTCCTACCATGGACCAGTGGACCTTCCTAGCATGGACCATTGGACCTTCCTAGCATGGACCAGTGGACCTTCCTATCATGGACCAGTGGACCTTCCTACCATGGACCAGTGGACCTTCCTAGCATGGATCATTGGACCTTCCTAGCATGGACCAGTGGACCTTCCTAATATGGACCAGTGGACCTTCCTACCATGGACCAGTGGACCTTCCTACCATGGACCAGTGGACCTTCCTACCATGGACCAGTGGACCTTCCTACCATGGACCAGTGGACCTTCCTACCATGGACCAGTGGACCTTCCTACCATGGACCAGTGGACCTTCCTACCATGGACCAGTGGACCTTCCTACCATGGACCAGTGGACCTTCGTACCATGGACCAGTGGACCTTCCTACCATGGGCCAGTGGACCTTCCTACCATGGACCAGTGGACCTTCCTACCATGGACCAGTGGACCTTCCTAGCATGGACCAGTGGACCTTCCTAGCATGGACCAGTGGACCTTCCTACCATGGACCAGTGGACCTTCCTACCATGGACCAGTGGACCTTCCTACCATGGACCAGTGGACCTTCCTAGCATGGACCATTGGACCTTCCTAGCATGGACCAGTGGACCTTCCTATCATGGACCAGTGGACCTTCCTACCATGGACCAGTGGACCTTCCTACCATGGGCCAGTGGACCTTCCTACCATGGGCCAGTAGACCGTCCTACCATGGACCAGTGGACCTTCCTACCATGGACCAGTGGACCTTCCTACCATGCACCAGTGGACCTTCCTACCATGGACCAGTGGACCTTCCTACCATGGACCAGTGGACCTTCCTACCATGCACCAGTGGACCTTCCTACCATGGACCAGTGGACCTTCCTACCATGGACCAGTGGACCTTCCTACCATGCACCAGTGGACCTTCCTACCATGGATCAGTGGACCTTCCTACCATGGACCAGTGGACCTTCCTACCATGGATCAGTGGACCTTCCTACCATGGACCAGTGGACCTTCCTACCATGGACCAGTGAACCTTCCTAGCATGGACCATTGTACCTTCCTAGCATGGACCAGTGGACCTTCCTACCATGGACCAGTGGACCTTCCTACCATGGACCAGTTACCTTCCTAGCAAGGGCCAGTGGACCTTCCTACCATAGACCAGTGGACCTTCCTACCATGGACCAGTGGACCTTCCTAGCATGGACCAGTGAACCTTCCTAGCATGGACCATTGTACCTTCCTAGCATGGACCATTGTACCTTCCTACCATGGACCAGTGGACCTTCCTACCATGGACCAGTGGACCTTCCTACCATGGGCCAGTGGACCTTCCTACCGTGGACCAGTGGACCTTCCTACCATGGACCAGTGGACCTTCCTACTATGGACCAGTGGACCTTCCTACCATGGACCAGTGAACCTTCCTAGCATGGACCATTGTACCTTCCTAGCATGGACCAGTGGACCTTCCTACCATGGACCAGTGGACCTTCCTACCATGGACCAGTTACCTTCCTAGCATGGGCCAGTGGACCTTCCTACCATAGACCAGTGGACCTTCCTACCATGGACCAGTGGACCTTCCTAGCATGGACCAGTGAACCTTCCTAGCATGGACCATTGTACCTTCCTAGCATGGACCATTGTACCTTCCTACCATGGACCAGTGGACCTTCCTACCATGGACCAGTGGACCTTCCTACCATGGACCAGTGGACCTTCCTACCATGGACCAGTGGACCTTCCTACCATGGACCAGTGGACCTTCCTACTATGGACCAGTGGACCTTCCTACCATGGACCAGTGAACCTTCCTAGCATGGACCATTGTACCTTCCTAGCATGGACCAGTGGACCTTCCTACCATGGACCAGTGGACCTTCCTACCATGGACCAGTGGACCTTCCTAGCATGGACCATTGGACCTTCCTAGCATGGACCAGTGGACCTTCCTATCATGGACCAGTGGACCTTCCTACCATGGACCAGTGGACCTTCCTAGCATGGATCATTGGACCTTCCTAGCATGGACCAGTGGACCTTCCTACCATGGACCAGTGGACCTTCCTACCATGGACCAGTGGACCTTCCTAGCATGGACCATTGGACCTTCCTAGCATGGACCAGTGGACCTTCCTATCATGGACCAGTGGACCTTCCTACCATGGACCAGTGGACCTTCCTAGCATGGATCATTGGACCTTCCTAGCATGGACCAGTGGACCTTCCTACCATGGAGCAGTGGACCTTCCTACCATGGAGCAGTGGACCTTCCTACCATGGACCAGTGGACCTTCCTACCATGGACCAGTGGACCTTCCTAGCATGGACCAGTGGACCTTCCTACCATGGACCAGTGGACCTTCCTACCATGGACCAGTGGACCTTCCTACCATGGACCAGTGGACCTTCCTACCATGGGCCAGTGGACCTTCCTACCATGGACCAGTGGACCTTCCTACCATGGACCAGTGGACCTTCCTAGCATGGACCAGTGGACCTTCCTAGCATGGACCAGTGGACCTTCCTAGCATGGACCAGTGGACCTTCCTACCATGGACCAGTGGACCTTCCTACCATGGACCAGTGGACCTTCCTAGCATGGACCATTGGACCTTCCTAGCATGGACCAGTGGACCTTCCTACCATGGACCAGTGGACCTTCCTACCATGGACCAGTGGACCTTCCTAGCATGGACCATTGGACCTTCCTAGCATGGACCAGTGGACCTTCCTACCATGGACCAGTGGACCTTCCTACCATGGACCAGTGAACCTTCCTAGCATGGACCATTGTACCTTCCTAGCATGGACCAGTGGACCTTCCTACCATGGACCAGTGGACCTTCCTACCATGGACCAGTGGACCTTCCTAGCATGGACCATTGGACCTTCCTAGCATGGACCAGTGGACCTTCCTATCATGGACCAGTGGACCTTCCTACCATGGACCAGTGGACCTTCCTAGCATGGATCATTGGACCTTCCTAGCATGGACCAGTGGACCTTCCTACCATGGAGCAGTGGACCTTCCTACCATGGAGCAGTGGACCTTCCTACCATGGACCAGTGGACCTTCCTACCATGGACCAGTGGACCTTCCTAGCATGGACCAGTGGACCTTCCTACCATGGACCAGTGGACCTTCCTACCATGGACCAGTGGACCTTCCTACCATGGACCAGTGGACCTTCCTACCATGGGCCAGTGGACCTTCCTACCATGGACCAGTGGACCTTCCTACCATGGACCAGTGGACCTTCCTAGCATGGACCAGTGGACCTTCCTAGCATGGACCAGTGGACCTTCCTAGCATGGACCAGTGGACCTTCCTACCATGGACCAGTGGACCTTCCTACCATGGACCAGTGGACCTTCCTAGCATGGACCATTGGACCTTCCTAGCATGGACCAGTGGACCTTCCTACCATGGACCAGTGGACCTTCCTACCATGGACCAGTGAACCTTCCTACCATGGGCCAGTGGACCTTCCTACCATGGGCCAGTAGACCGTCCTACCATGGACCAGTGGACCTTCCTACCATGGACCAGTGGACCTTCCTACCATGCACCAGTGGACCTTCCTACCATGGACCAGTGGACCTTCCTACCATGGACCAGTGGACCTTCCTACCATGCACCAGTGGACCTTCCTACCATGGACCAGTGGACCTTCCTACCATGGACCAGTGGACCTTCCTACCATGCACCAGTGGACCTTCCTACCATGGATCAGTGGACCTTCCTACCATGGACCAGTGGACCTTCCTACCATGGATCAGTGGACCTTCCTACCATGGACCAGTGGACCTTCCTACCATGGACCAGTGAACCTTCCTAGCATGGACCATTGTACCTTCCTAGCATGGACCAGTGGACCTTCCTACCATGGACCAGTGGACCTTCCTACCATGGACCAGTTACCTTCCTAGCATGGGCCAGTGGACCTTCCTACCATAGACCAGTGGACCTTCCTACCATGGACCAGTGGACCTTCCTAGCATGGACCAGTGAACCTTCCTAGCATGGACCATTGTACCTTCCTAGCATGGACCATTGTACCTTCCTACCATGGACCAGTGGACCTTCCTACCATGGACCAGTGGACCTTCCTACCATGGACCAGTGGACCTTCCTACCATGGACCAGTGGACCTTCCTACCATGGACCAGTGGACCTTCCTACTATGGACCAGTGGACCTTCCTACCATGGACCAGTGAACCTTCCTAGCATGGACCATTGTACCTTCCTAGCATGGACCAGTGGACCTTCCTACCATGGACCAGTGGACCTTCCTACCATGGACCAGTTACCTTCCTACCATGGACCAGTGGACCTTCCTACCATGGACCAGTGGACCTTCCTACTATGGACCAGTGGACCTTCCTACCATGGACCAGTGGACCTTCCTACCATGGACCAGTGGACCTTCCTACCATGGACCAGTGGACCTTCCTAGCATGGACCATTGGACCTTCCTAGCATGGACCAGTGGACCTTCCTACCATGGACCAGTGGACCTTCCTACCATGGACCAGTGAACCTTCCTACCATGGGCCAGTGGACCTTCCTACCATGGGCCAGTAGACCGTCCTACCATGGACCAGTGGACCTTCCTACCATGGACCAGTGGACCTTCCTACCATGCACCAGTGGACCTTCCTACCATGGACCAGTGGACCTTCCTACCATGGACCAGTGGACCTTCCTACCATGCACCAGTGGACCTTCCTACCATGGACCAGTGGACCTTCCTACCATGGACCAGTGGACCTTCCTACCATGCACCAGTGGACCTTCCTACCATGGATCAGTGGACCTTCCTACCATGGACCAGTGGACCTTCCTACCATGGATCAGTGGACCTTCCTACCATGGACCAGTGGACCTTCCTACCATGGACCAGTGAACCTTCCTAGCATGGACCATTGTACCTTCCTAGCATGGACCAGTGGACCTTCCTACCATGGACCAGTGGACCTTCCTACCATGGACCAGTTACCTTCCTAGCATGGGCCAGTGGACCTTCCTACCATAGACCAGTGGACCTTCCTACCATGGACCAGTGTACTTTCCTAGCATGGACCAGTGAACCTTCCTAGCATGGACCAGTGGACCTTCCTACCATGGACCAGTGGACCTTCCTACTATGGACCAGTGGACCTTCCTACCATGGACCAGTGAACCTTCCTAGCATGGACCATTGTACCTTCCTAGCATGGACCAGTGGACCTTCCTACCATGGACCAGTGGACCTTCCTACCATGGACCAGTTACCTTCCTACCATGGACCAGTGGACCTTCCTACCATGGACCAGTGGATCTTCCTACCATGGACCAGTGGACCTTCCTACCATGGACCAGTGGACCTTCCTACCATGGACCAGTGGACCTTCCTACTATGGACCAGTGGACCTTCCTACCATGGACCAGTGAACCTTCCTAGCATGGACCATTGTACCTTCCTAGCATGGACCAGTGGACCTTCCTACCATGGACCAGTGGACCTTCCTACCATGGACCAGTGAACCTTCCTAGCATGGACCATTGGACCTTCCTAGCATGGACCAGTGGACCTTCCTATCATGGACCAGTGGAGCTTCCTACAATGGACCAGTGGACCTTCCTAGCATGGATCATTGGACCTTCCTAGCATGGACCAGTGGACCTTCCTAATATGGACCAGTGGACCTTCCTACCATGGACCAGTGGACCTTCCTACCATGGACCAGTGGACCTTCCTACCATGGAGCAGTGGACCTTCCTACCATGGACCAGTGGACCTTCCTACCATGGACCAGTGGACCTTCCTAGCATGGACCAGTGGACCTTCCTACCATGGACCAGTGGACCTTCCTACCATGGACCAGTGGACCTTCCTACCATGGACCAGTGGACCTTCCTACCATGGGCCAGTGGACCTTCCTACCATGGACCAGTGGACCTTCCTACCATGGACCAGTGGACCTTCCTAGCATGGACCAGTGGACCTTCCTAGCATGGACCAGTGGACCTTCCTAGCATGGACCAGTGGACCTTCCTACCATGGACCAGTGGACCTTCCTACCATGGACCAGTGGACCTTCCTAGCATGGACCATTGGACCTTCCTAGCATGGACCAGTGGACCTTCCTACCATGGACCAGTGGACCTTCCTACCATGGACCAGTGAACCTTCCTAGCATGGACCAGTGGACCTTCCTACCATGGACCAGTAGACCGTCCTACCATGGACCAGTGGACCTTCCTACCATGGACCAGTGGACCTTCCTACCATGGGCCAGTGGACCTTCCTACCATGGGCCAGTAGACCGTCCTACCATGGACCAGTGGACCTTCCTACCATGGACCAGTAGACCTTCCTACCATGGAGCAGTGGACCTTCCTACCATGGGCCAGTGGACCTTCCTACCATGGACCAGTGGACCTTCCTACCATGGACCAGTGGACCTTCCTACCATGGACCAGTGGACCTTCCTAGCATGGACCAGTGGACCTTCCTAGCATGGACCAGTGGACCTTCCTACCATGGACCAGTGGACCTTCCTACCATGGACCAGTGGACCGAATTTTTCTCTTATTTCTTACCGTCTTCTGTTATTGTACTAAAATTGCTGAAGATAATATCTTACGTTGATATTGTTTCTGTCTGCATGTCTGTCTGCCAGTCTGTCTGTCTGATGATCTGTCTAGCAGTCTGCCTTATTCTCCGTCTGCCTGTCTGTCTGCCAATGTGTCTTCTTCTTTGTTTGTCTACGTGTCTGCCAGTCCGCCTGTTTCTTTGTCTGCCAGTCTGTCTGCTTCTCTGTCTGGTTGTCTGTTTACCTCTCTATCTGCTTGTCTGTCTGCCAGTCGGTCTCATTCTCTGTCTGTCAGTCTGTCTGCCTGTCTGTCTGCCAGTAAGTCTGCTTCTCTATTTGCCTGTCGGTCTGCCAGTCTGCCTGCTTCTCTATCTGCCAGTCTGTTATCTTCTCTGTCTGCCTACCTGCCTGCCAGACTGTCTTCTTGGCTGTCTGCCAGTCTGCTTTCAGCGTGTTTTATTTCTGGCCAACTCTGCGTGAGAATGAAATACTTAATGCCAGTTTTTCCTCTCTCTTTACAGCCTTTACTAAGACTTCGTATAACGACCAGCGGAAGCCCCGCTCAGCGTACTCCACCAATTTCCACGCTGCGTATTTTACGCTCAATTTTTGCATACATTGTACAAAAACATTTTTTTTCTTATTGTTGTGTTTTTACGCATATTTTATAAGTGTCTTGGGCGTTATCTTAATTTTTCTGTCTAATTTATATATATTTATATATATATATATATATATATATATATATATATATATATATATATATATATATATATATATATATATATATATATATATATATATATATATATATATATATATATTTACACACACACATATATATATGTATATATATATATATATATATGTATATATATATATATATATATATATATATATATATATATATATATATATATATATATATATATATATATATATATATATATATATATATATATATATTGAGAAGACTGATGATGTTTCAACAGGTTCTCCTCTTGGTTAGTCCTTATTAATATTTTTCCTCTGTTTTTGCAAAGCATTTTGGCTTAATAATTGCCCTGCTAAATTTAAACCTGCATTCTACAAGGCAGGCAAAATTACTGACCTGGAGAGAGTACAAAGAAGTTCATGGCACACATAAGTACGATAAAGCACCTAAATTAATGGGAACGGTTGAAGTCCCTTGATTTGTATTCCCTGGAATGCAGGCGAGAGAGATACATAATAATATACACTTGTAAAATCCTAGAAGGATTAGTACCAAACTTGGACACGGAAATCACTTCCTGTGAAAGGAAAAGACTCGGCAGGAGATGCAACATTCCCCCAATGAAAAGCATGGGCGCCACGAGTACACTGCGAGACAACACAATAAGTGTCAGGGGCCCAAGACTGTTCAACTGCCTACCAGCATACATAAGGGAGGATTACCAATAGACACCTGGCTGTCTTCAAGAAGGCACTGGACAGGCACCTAAAGTCAGTACCTGACCAACCGGGCTGTGGTTCGTACGTCAGTTTGCTTGCGGTCAGCAGTAACAGCCTGGTTGATCAGACCCTGATCCACCATGATGCCTGGTCTCAGGGGGCGTTGACCCCCGACACCCTCTCCAGGTATACTCCAGGCAAGCTATGTTGATGATACTCGTCTGTTATTCACAAGGGAAGATCACTTGATGATGTTGACGGATCATCTAAATTCACAACACCAGAACTTAAGTTTTAATATAAAGATCAAGAAGGAGAACAATCTTTCACTCCTAGATATCTTAATTACAAATAAGGTTAATTAATGTTTTTGAGACTTGTGTAAACCATCAACCAACAATCAACGGTCTAAACTTAAACTGTTTATCCTTTCTTGCAAATTTGTCTAAATTTACTGCGAAGGTTTCCACTTTCAAGTGACAAGTTTGATTTGGAAGTGAACAAAATATCTCACTTCCTTCATGCTTACTACCACTTACATGTTGTTCATTCTATAATGAAGAAATATTTGAATGAGAAGTTTAAACTTCTAAGTCATTATACACAGTACGTAGAGATATTAAATATATTAGACTTTCTTACTGTGGATATGTTAATTTTGCCGTTAGAAAGAAAATTTTAGTAATATTGTTTGAACTTTATTCTCAGATTTGTTTTAGACTTGTTTTTTATTAATTCCTTACCCAGCGGTTCATATTTAAATTTAAAGACTGAGCTTTTATACCTTTATACTCAAATTTTGTATATAGTTATAAATTAGGCAGAAATCGCGAATAAGCGATACAAGATGCAAAACGTGAGGAGTTGAATGATACCTCTAGGCCTTTTCTGTTGCAATCAACACATCAGGAACTTGCAATGTTGTAGAAATGAGCAGGAAGTCCAGGTAGATGCACTCAAGGGAACAACTCTAGCCAGACTGAGATAGCATCAGGCAGACCAGTGGCAGGTGCCAGAGAGATGAAGGTAAGATATTAAAAACAGTAACAGTTGAAGCATATAGCAGCCCACCAACATTAAATATTTAGCAATGACCTAGCGACCACAACAACAGTGACATGACAACTATCACACAAATATACCGTCAAACTTCGTTTCATATCATTATAAAAAACTGTAATATCCTAATCTCAAAGATATTTGGCATCAATCAGTTGGAAAAATTCCATTGCATACAGAACAAAATGGGGAAACAGCAAAACGGGTAAACTCTCCTAATTCCAGAGGCTGAAAAATTCACCCTCAGGTAAACATTGGTTTATCCATAAGGATGATTGGGAGCAGCATTTACGATATTCCAACGAGTTCATGTAGGTTGACTGGGAGCAGCAAATGATATAAAATTCGTCAGTGTAGAGCTGCATTAGAGACATTCCAAAAAGTTCTTGTAGGAATCCTGCTCCAGCCTTCAATTATAAAGTTATCGAGTCTGAATAAGTCACCACTATTATATAATGAAGATTTATCATGTTTTATAATTGTCAATTCTATAATATTTAATTCAATCCAAGAGGAACAAGGAACCAATATTCTGGCTTCTTACCAATTTCCGGAATTATTGCAGACCCTAATGTGGCTGAAAATCCTATTTGATTCCTGCACAGTTCATAGCTTATATCAGTGTTGTGATATCCTAACATCTAGAGGGTTGCTGGTCTATCCCACATAAGATAAGTTACAGCCATTACAACGATCCTGTAGACACGACCAACACAGTGTTGAGGAGAATACTTTATCAAAATGCTTTCAACAGTCCATGAATTCTTAAACACTACTTGTATGTTGAATCTTTTTAGGGCTTTGGCAGGACAGATAAATTCTCATTGTATGAGAGAACCAGCACATTCTTGATCTGAGGTATTACCCTGGGTTCAGTTCTATAATAGGTTTTTCAAGCTGCCAGCAACACTTATTCTATAAACTCTGTAGGTCTGCACTCGGTAGCTCTCAGAAACACAGTTAAAAAGACGCTCTTTTTTTACTCTTGTCTCATGGTTGGAATAGTAGTGAATGTATGATCATACATTAGTGGCCTTCCTGTGTACTGTGAACTTGAAGTTTCTATCAACCCGGTGTATCAACACATCTAGGAAAGGGAGTTTAGATTCCACTTCTTCCTCTACGGTGAATTTAGTGGACGGGACCAGAGAGTTAAAACTCTGTGAAAATGTATCCAGGTCCATATCATTCGGCCAAAGACAAGATGTTATCCACATATCTGAACCATTTAGCTGCACAGGGCAGGATATGTTTCATCAGCCTCGCCTCGCAAAACTCCATATACATACTGTTTAACAGTGAACACAATGTATTTCCCTTAGGCATTCCCTGCCTTTGAGCTCAATATATCCTTTCAGACTCAAACTTGCAATCATCTACACATAACTTAATCAACTCAGTAATATTGCTCTTATCGAATGGCATGGAAAACTGATCTAATTCTTCCTCCAGATAAGATAACAGATCGGAAACAGGAACCCGGGTAAAATCATTAGACATGTTAACATTTTGCATTTTATCAGTGAGACGGGATTCTATATGTTTTCTACTGCTACTGTTTTAATATCTTGCTTTCATCTTTCTGGCACCTGGCACTGGTCTGCTTGATGCCATCTCATTCTAGCTAGAGTTGTTTCCTTGAGCTCATCTACCTGGACTTCCCACTCATTGCTGCAGCTTTGCAAGCTTTTGATGATGTGTTAATTGCAATACGAAAGACCTAAAGCTGTCATTCAACTCCCCTCGTGGTTGTTTTGCACACAGTTATAATGTCCCAACTCTTCGCTGTGGAATAATGGAAGTTCTTCACGAAATTTGCAACTCACAATATGGAACATAGAGTTGTGGCTCAGAGAACTGGTCTTCCCTTGACTCATCACTCTCACTCTCGAATTCGTGAACATTTATCTTCCTTAAATCACCAGTTAAAATCCCATTATTTTAAGTTCTTTAATGAATGCTCGACCTCACTTGACCTTATACACAACTTGAAACCTGAACATAACAGTGAAGAAAAACAAATTCAACTCTTCATTGTTATTAATATATAATAGTTTATCAAGTGCACATTTACAGTGAACAAATATATTGGGAACTCTGACATGTCTAAAAGTTTCCAGCTTCTGAAACACTATTACATTCTTTAGAAATATAATATTTTTATATATATTTGCACACTTACTGAGGTTTTAATACTTGGTGCTGCGTCCTTTACGCTTAATCACGTCCCTCAGCCGTGTAGGAAGACTCTCACACAAATTCTTGAGGGTTTGGGGAGGTATATTATTCCATGCCTCATGTAGAGCAGCATCGAGCCGCGGGATGGAATTGATATCCTTGCCCAGTAAACTTCGTTTCACTATTGACCAGAGGTTCTCAATAGGGTTTAGGTCTGGGGAATTGCCTGGCCAGTCATTAAAGAACCTCACTTCACAGTCCTTAAGCCACTGAACTACAGATTTGGTGGTATGACACGGTGCACCGTCCTGCATAAAAACCGTAGCCCCACACTTGTCAAATGCCTCAGGTAAATTGTCACACAATAACTCCAGGTAATTATACTGGTTCATATACTGGTTTTTGGGAAGCACAATGAGTTCACCAACACTCTGAGCACTGAAACACCCCCAAACCATGAGCGAGTCTGGGTGTTTGGTGGTCCCACAGGTGTAGCGTGGGTCTAGCGGGTCACTACCTCTGGGCCGGTACACATGTCCCCCACGGTTACAGGTGACGGTGAAGGTTGCTTCATCACTCCAAAGTACTTCAGACCACTGTTGAGGATTCCAGTGAAGATATTTCTTTGCATAATCCAGCCTACGTTTCTTCTGTGGCTTGGAGAGGATCGGTTTCTTAACCTGGCGGTGACTACTGTAGCCCAGTTCTGACACACGTCTGTTAACAGTTCTTACAGACACCTCTGAGAGAAGATGTGGGTTCTTTTCTTTCAATTCTCTAGCAGTTATCTTAGGTGTACTCTCTAACTGCTTCTTTAACACAGTTAAGGTACGAACAGATGTCTTCTTCGAGGGGCCAGGCCGAGGTTTGGCAGACGGTAACTCGACACCGCCACCAGCCTTGAAACGCTGCACCCAGTTCCTCACTGAACGCTCACACACACCAACATTCTCCACTATTTCTTTCGTCTGGTGCCCAGCTTTGTGAAGCCCTATGATTTGAGCTATAGTTTCAGGTGTTAAAGACTTCCTTTTACCCATAATCAAACATGTATAGCCCCAAAACCAAAGGGAACACCGGACAAAAGATGGGGCGGATGAGAGACAAAAGTGCAACACTTCCTCTCACCACGGCAGCCACGTGAGCACTGAGGAGTCACTGTGGAGTGTGGCGGCAGGCCGTGACGTCATGCTAACGGCTGCTACCCGGCATAATGCACTGACGAAAAAAGACCCCCCTGTATGGTAGGCCTTTGATTTTCGTCACGGCATTATGCCGGGGCGCTCACCCGGCATAATGCCGTGACTAGCACTGTGTATATGGAATAGGTGGCAAGTTACTAAATGCTGTAAAGAGTTTTTATGAGGATAGTGAGGCTCAGGTTAGGGTGTGTAGAAGAGAGGGAGACTACTTCCCGGTAAAAGTAGGTCTTAGACAGGGATGTGTAATGTCACCATGGTTGTTTAATATATTTATAGATGGGGTTGTAAAAGAAGTAAATGCTAGGGTGTTTGGGAGAGGGGTAGGATTAAATTATGGGGAATTAAATACAAAATGGGAATTGACACAGTTACTTTTTGCTGATGATACTGTGCTTATGGAAGATTCTAAAGAAAAATTGCGAAGGTTAGTGGATGAGTTTGGGAGTGTGTGTAAAGGTAGAAAGTTGAAATTGAACATAGAAAAGAGTAAGGTGATGAGGGTATCAAATTATTTAGATAAAGAAAAATTGGATATCAAATTGGGGAGGAGGAGTATGGAAGAAGTGAATGTTTTCAGATATTTGGGAGTTGACATGTCAGCGGATGGATTTATGAAGGATGAGGTTAATCATAGAATTGATGAGGGAAAAAAGGTGAGTGGTGCGTTGAGGTATATGTGGAGACAAAAAACGTTATCTATGGAGGCAAAGAAGGGAATGTATGAAAGTATAGTGGTACCAACACTCTTATATGGGTGTGAAGCTTGGGTTGTAAATGCTGCAGCGAGGAGGCGGTTGGAGGCAGTGGAGATGTCCTGTCTAAGGGCAATGTGTGGTGTAAATATTATGCAGAAAATTTGGAGTGTGGAAATTAGGAGAAGGTGTGGAGTTAATAAAAGTATTAGTCAGAGGGCTGAAGAGGGGTTGTCGAGGTGGGTTGGTCATTGTAGACAGCAACCACCCAGGGAGGTACTACCGTCCTGCCAAGTGAGTGTAAAACGAAGCCTGTGATTGTTTTACATGATGGTAGGATTGCTGATGTCTTTTGTCTGTCTCATAAATATGCAAGATTACAGGCATGTCTTGCTACTTCTACTTACACTTAGGTCACACTACACATACATGTACACATTTATTTATACACACTCATCTGAGTTTTCTTTGATTTTATCTTAATAGTTCTTGGTCTTATTAATTTTCCTTTTATATCCATGGGGAAGTGGAATAAGAATCTTTCCTCCGTAAGCCATGCGTGTTGTAAAAGTCAACTAAAATGCCGGGAACAATGGGCTAGTAACCCCTTTTCCTGTAAAGATTACTAAAAAGAATAAGAAGAAGAAAATTGTCAAAGTGGGAAGTCTGAATGTGCGTGGATGTTGTGCAGATGATAAGAAAGAGATGATTGTGGATGTTATGAATGAGAAGAAGCTGGATGTCCTGGCTTTAAGTGAAACAAAGCTGAAGGGGGTGGGAGAGTTTCAGTGGAGAGGAATAAATGGGATTAGGTCAGGGGTTTCAAATAGAGTTAGAGCTAAAGAAGGAGTAGCAATAATGTTGAAGGATAAGCTATGGCAGGAAAAGAGGGACTATAAATGTATTAATTCAAGGATTATGTGGAGTAAAATAAAGATTGGATGTGAAAAGTGGGTTATAATAAGCGTGTATGCACCTGGAGAAGAGAGAAGTGTAGAGGAGAGAGAGAGATTTTGGGAAATGTTGAGTGAATGCGTGGGGAGTTTTGAATCAAGTGTGAGAGTAATGGTGGTTGGGGATTTCAATGCTAAAGTGGGTAAAAATGTTATGGAGGGAGTAGTAGGTAAATTTGGGGTGCCAGGGGTAAATGTAAATGGGGAGCCTTTAATTGAGCTATGTGTAGAAAGAAATTTGGTAATAAGTAATACATATTTTATGAAAAAGAGGATAAATAAATATACAAGGTATGATGTAGCACGTAATGAAAGTAGTTTATTAGATTATGTATTGGTGGATAAAAGGTTGATGGGTAGGCTCCAGGATGTACATGTTTATAGAGGGGCAACTGATATATCGGATCATTATTTAGTTGTAGCTACAGTTAGAGTAAGAGGTAGATGGGAAAAGAGGAAGGTGGCAACAACAAGTAAGAGGGAGGTGAAAGTGTATAAACTAAGGGAGGAGGAAGTTCGGGTGAGATATAAGCGACTATTGGCAGAAAGGTGGGCTAGTGCAAAGATGAGTAGTGGGGGGGTTGAAGAGGGTTGGAATAGTTTTAAAAATGCAGTATTAGAATGTGGGGCAGAAGTTTGTGGTTATAGGAGGGTGGGGGCAGGAGGAAAGAGGAGTGATTGGTGGAATGATGAAGTAAAGGGTGTGATAAAAGAGAAAAAGGTAGCTTATGAGAGGTTTTTACAAAGCAGAAGTGTTATAAGAAGAGCAGAGTATATGGAGAGTAAAAGAAAGGTAAAGAGAGTGGTGAGAGAGTGCAAAAGGAGAGCAGATGATAGAGTGGGAGAGGCACTGTCAAGAAATTTTAATGAAAATAAGAAAAAATTTTGGAGTGAGTTAAACAAGTTAAGAAAGCCTAGGGAAAATATGGATTTGTCAGTTAAAAACAGAGTAGGGGAGTTAGTAGATGGGGAGATGGAGGTATTGGGTAGATGGCGAGAATATTTTGAGGAACTTTTAAATGTTAAGGAAGAAACAGAGGCAGTAATTTCATGCACTGGTCAGGGAGGTATACCATCTTTTAGGAGTGAAGAAGAGCAGAATGTAAGTGTGGGGGAGGTACGTGAGGCATTACGTAAAATGAAAGGGGGTAAAGCAGCTGGAACTGATGGGATCATGACAGAAATGTTAAAAGCAGGGGGGGATATAGTGTTGGAGTGGTTGGTACTTTTGTTTAATAAATGTATGAAAGAGGGGAAGGTACCTAGGGATTGGCAGAGAGCATGTATAGTCCCTTTATATAAAGGGAAAGGGGACAAAAGAGACTGTAAAAATTATAGAGGAATAAGCTTACTGAGTATACCAGGAAAAGTGTACGGTAGGGTTATAATTGAAAGAATTAGAGGTAAGACAGAATGTAGGATTGCGGATGAGCAAGGAGGTTTTAGAGTGGGTAGGGGATGTGTAGATCAGGTGTTTACATTGAAGCATATATGTGAACAGTATTTAGATAAAGATAGGGAAGTTTTTATTGCATTTATGGATTTAGAAAAGGCATATGATAGAGTGGATAGAGGAGCAATGTGGCAGATGTTGCAAGTATATGGAATAGGTGGTAAGTTATTAAATGCTGTAAAGAGTTTTTATGAGGATAGTGAGGCTCAGGTTAGGGTGTGTAGAAGAGAGGGAGACTACTTCCCGGTAAAAGTAGGTCTTAGACAGGGATGTGTAATGTCACCATGGTTGTTTAATATATTTATAGATGGGGTTGTAAAGGAAGTAAATGCTAGGGTGTTTGGGAGAGGGGTGGGATTAAATTATGGGGAATCAAATTCAAAATGGGAATTGACACAGTTACTTTTTGCTGATGATACTGTGCTTATGGGAGATTCTAAAGAAAAATTGCAAAGGTTAGTGGATGAGTTTGGGAATGTGTGTAAAGGTAGAAAGTTGAAAGTGAACATAGAAAAGAGTAAGGTGATGAGGGTGTCAAATGATTTAGATAAAGAAAAATTGGATATCAAATTGGGGAGGAGGAGTATGGAAGAAGTGAATGTTTTCAGATACTTGGGAGTTGACGTGTCGGCGGATGGATTTATGAAGGATGAGGTTAATCATAGAATTGATGAGGGAAAAAAGGTGAGTGGTGCGTTGAGGTATATGTGGAGTCAAAAAACGTTATCTATGGAGGCAAAGAAGGGAATGTATGAAAGTATAGTAGTACCAACACTCTTATATGGGTGTGAAGCTTGGGTGGTAAATGCAGCAGCGAGGAGACGGTTGGAGGCAGTGGAGATGTCCTGTTTAAGGGCAATGTGTGGTGTAAATATTATGCAGAAAATTCGGAGTGTGGAAATTAGGAGAAGGTGTGGAGTTAATAAAAGTATTAGTCAGAGGGCAGAAGAGGGGTTGTTGAGGTGGTTTGGTCATTTAGAGAGAATGGATCAAAGTAGAATGACATGGAAAGCATATAAATCTATAGGGGAAGGAAGGCGGGGTAGGGGTCGTCCTCGAAAGGGTTGGAGAGAGGGGGTAAAGGAGGTTTTGTGGGTAAGGGGCTTGGACTTCCAGCAAGCGTGCGTGAGCGTGTTAGATAGGAGTGAATGGAGACGAATGGTACTTGGGACCTGACGATCTGTTGGAGTGTGAGCAGGGTAATATTTAGTGAAGGGATTCAGGGAAACCGGTTATTTTCATATAGTCGGACTTGAGTCCTGGAAATGGGAAGTACAATGCCTGCACTTTAAAGGAGGGGTTTGGGATATTGGCAGTTTGGAGGGATATGTTGTGTATCTTTATATGTGTATGCTTCTAGACTGTTGTATTCTGAGCACCTCTGCAAAAACAGTGATAATGTGCGAGTGTGGTGAAAGTGTTGAATGATGATGAAAGTATTTTCTTTTTGGGGATTTTCTTTCTTTTTTGGGTCACCCTGCCTCGGTGGGAGACGGCCGACTTGTTGAAAAAAAAAAAAAAAAAAAAAAAAATAATATATATATATATATAATAATAATAAAAAAAAAAATATATATATATATTTTTTTTTTTTTTCAACAAGTCGGCCGTCTCCCACCGAGGCAGGGTGACCCAGGGTGACCCAAAAAAGAAAGAAAATCCCCAAAAAGAAAATACTTTCATCATCATTCAACACTTTCACCACACTCACACATTATCACTGTTTTTGCAGAGGTGCTCAGAATACAACAGTTTAGAAGCATATACGTATAAAGATACACAACATATCCCTCCAAACTGCCAATATCCCAAACCCCTCCTTTAAAGTGCAGGCATTGTACTTCCCATTTCCAGGACTCAAGTCCGACTATATGAAAATAACCGGTTTCCCTGAATCCCTTCACTAAATATTACCCTGCTCACACTCCAACAGATCGTCAGGTCCCAAGTACCATTCGTCTCCATTCACTCCTATCTAACACGCTCACGCACGCTTGCTGGAAGTCCAAGCCCCTCGCCCACAAAACCTCCTTTACCCCCTCTCTCCAACCCTTTCGAGGACGACCCCTACCCCGCCTTCCTTCCCCTATAGATTTATATGCTTTCCATGTCATTCTACTTTGATCCATTCTCTCTAAATGACCAAACCACCTCAACAACCCCTCTTCTGCCCTCTGACTAATACTTTTATTAACTCCACACCTTCTCCTAATTTCCACACTCCGAATTTTCTGCATAATATTTACACCACACATTGCCCTTAGACAGGACATCTCCACTGCCTCCAACCGTCTCCTCGCTGCTGCATTTACCACCCAAGCTTCACACCCATATAAGAGTGTTGGTACTACTATACTTTCATACATTCCCTTCTTTGCCTCCATAGATAACGTTTTTTGACTCCACATATACCTCAACGCACCACTCACCTTTTTTCCCTCATCAATTCTATGATTAACCTCATCCTTCATAAATCCATCCGCCGACACGTCAACTCCCAAGTATCTGAAAACATTCACTTCTTCCATACTCCTCCTCCCCAATTTGATATCCAATTTTTCTTTATCTAAATCATTTGATACCCTCATCACCTTACTCTTTTCTATGTTCACTTTCAACTTTCTACCTTTACACACATTCCCAAACTCATCCACTAACCTTTGCAATTTTTCTTTAGAATCTCCCATAAGCACAGTATCATCAGCAAAAAGTAACTGTGTCAATTCCCATTTTGAATTTGATTCCCCATAATTTAATCCCACCCCTCTCCCGAACACCCTAGCATTTACTTCTTTTACAACCCCATCTATAAATATATTAAACAACCATGGTGACATTACACATCCCTGTCTAAGACCTACTTTTACCGGAAGTAGTCTCCCTCTCTTCTACACACCCTAACCTGAGCCTCACTATCCTCATAAAAACTCTTTACAGCATTTAGTAACTTACCACCTATTCCATATACTTGCAACATCTGCCACATTGCTCCTCTATCCACTCTATCATATGCCTTTTCTAAATCCATAAATGCAATAAAAACTTCCCTACCTTTATCTAAATACTGTTCACATATATGCTTCAATGTAAACACTTGATCTACACATCCCCTACCCACTCTGAAACCTCCTTGCTCATCCGCAATCCTACATTCTGTCTTACCTCTAATTCTTTCAATTATAACCCTACCGTACACTTTTCCTGGTATACTCAGTAAACTTATTCCTCTATAATTTTTACAATCTCTTTTGTCCCCTTTCCCTTTATATAAAGGGACTATACATGCTCTCTGCCAATCCCTAGGTACCTTCCCCTCTTTCATACATTTATTAAACAAAAGTACCAACCACTCCAACACTATATCCCCCCCTGCTTTTAACATTTCTGTCATGATCCCATCAGTTCCAGCTGCTTTACCCCCTTTCATTCTACGTAATGCCTCACGTACCTCCCCCACACTTACATTCTGCTCTTCTTCACTCCTAAAAGATGGTATACCTCCCTGACCAGTGCATGAAATTACTGCCTCCCTTTCTTCCTTAACATTTAAAAGTTCCTCAAAATATTCTCGCCATCTACCTAATACCTCCATCTCCCCATCTACTAACTCCCCTACTCTGTTTTTAACTGACAAATCCATACTTTCCCTAGGCTTTCTTAACTTGTTTAACTCACTCCAAAATTTTTTCTTATTTTCATTAAAATTTCTTGACAGTGCCTCTCCCACTCTATCATCTGCTCTCCTTTTGCACTCTCTCACCACTCTCTTTACCTTTCTTTTACTCTCCATATACTCTGCTCTTCTTATAACACTTCTGCTTTGTAACTTCATCATTCCACCAATCACTCCTCTTTCCTCCTGCCCCCACCCTCCTATAACCACAAACTTCTGCCCCACATTCTAATACTGCATTTTTAAAACTATTCCAACCCTCTTCAACCCCCCCGATTTAGATAAAGAAAAATTGGATATCAAATTGGGGAGGAGGAGTATGGAAGAAGTGAATGTTTTCAGATACTTGGGAGTTGACGTGTCGGCGGATGGATTTATGAAGGATGAGGTTAATCATAGAATTGATGAGGGAAAAAAGGTGAGTGGTGCATTGAGGTATATGTGGAGTCAAAAAACGTTATCTATGGAGGCAAAGAAGGGAATGTATGAAAGTATAGTAGTACCAACACTCTTATATGGGTGTGAAGCTTGGGTGGTAAATGCAGCAGCGAGGAGATGGTTGGAGGCAGTGGAGATGTCCTGTCTAAGGGCAATGTGTGGTGTAAATATTATGCAGAAAATTCGGAGTGTGGAAATTAGGAGAAGGTGTGGAGTTAATAAAAGTATTAGTCAGAGGGCAGAAGAGGGGTTGTTGAGGTGGTTTGGTCATTTAGAGAGAATGGATCAAAGTAGAATGACATGGAAAGCATATAAATCTATAGGGGAAGGAAGGCGGGGTAGGGGTCGTCCTCGAAAGGGTTGGAGAGAGGGGGTAAAGGAGGTTTTGTGGGTAAGGGGCTTGGACTTCCAGCAAGCGTGCGTGAGCGTGTTAGATAGGAGTGAATGGAGACGAATGGTACTTGGGACCTGACGATCTGTTGGAGTGTGAGCAGGGTAATATTTAGTGAAGGGATTCAGGGAAACCGGTTATTTTCATATAGTCGGACTTGAGTCCTGGAAATGGGAAGTACAATGCCTGCACTTTAAAGGAGGGGTTTGGGATATTGGCAGTTTGGAGGGATATGTTGTGTATCTTTATACGTATATGCTTCTAAACTGTTGTATTCTGAGCACCTCTGCAAAAACAGTGATAATGTGTGAGTGTGGTGAAAGTGTTGAATGATGATGAAAGTATTTTCTTTTTGGGGATTTTCTTTCTTTTTTGGGTCACCCTGCCTCGGTGGGAGACGGCCGACTTGTTGAAAAAAAAAAAAAAAAAAAAAAAAATATATATATCAAATTAATCCGTGCAAGACACCCAAAAGTATTGAAAAAAAAATTTTTTACCACATGAAATATTAATTTTAATACACACAAACTGAAGATTACATGCACAGTTACATGACACTTACCTTTATTGAAGATCTGGTGATGATTGATGGGATGGGAGGAGGGGAGAGCGTTATCTTCTTACTGTTTAGAAGGGGAATCCCCTTCCATTAGCACTTGAGGCAGCAAGTCTTTTTCTGGGGTTACTTCCCTTGTTCTTTTAATGCCACTAGGACCAGCTTGAGAGTCACTGGACTTCTGTCGCACAACATATCTGTCCATAGAGGCCTGTACCTCTCGTTCCTTTATGACTTTCCTAAAGTGGTTCACAACAGTGTCATTGTACAGGTTGCCAACACGGCTTGCAGTAGCTGTGTGAAGGTGATTTTCACAGCTTTGCACTTCAAGCCACTTTGCACACACTTCCCTAAAGTGCCTTTTCCTCCTGAGTAATGTACGTCCTACTTGGCATTTTCTTCCAAAACAGGCCTGTTTCGTCACAAACACTTGTTCAGGTTTCAGTCCTTCACTGTCTATGTACTCCTTGAAGTCCTGCACATATTTTTCAGCCGATTTGTGGTCCGAACTGGCAGCCTCACCATGCCTTATCACACTATGAATGCCACTACGCTTCTTAAATCTCTCAAACCAACCTTTGCTGGCCTTAAATTCACTCACATCACTAGTTGCTGGCATTTTTTTAATTAAATCGTCATGCAACTTCCTAGCCTTTTCACATATGATCGCTTGAGAGATGCTGTCTCCTGCTATCTGTTTCTCGTTTATCCACACCAATAACAGTCTCTCAACATCTTCGAGTACTTGCGATCTCAGTTTCGAAAACATAGTTGCACCTTTGGCAAGAACAGCTTCCTTGATTGCCGTTTTCTTGCCCACAATAGTAGCGATGGTTGATTGGGGTTTATTATACAACCTGACCAGCTCAGAGATACGCACTCCACTTTCATATTTATCAATGATCTCTTTCTTCATCTCCATAGTAATTCTCACCCTTTTTGCTGTAGGGTTGGCACTAGAAGCTTTCTTGGGGCCCATGGTGACTTATTTTGCAGGTGCAATCACTAAAAAGGCTGTGATAATATGAAATGTTCCAGTTGTATGTTTGGAAGCGACCGCAGTGGCTGGCTGGCTTGTAAACACTGGCACCAAAGGGACAAGTGAGACGCGCTCAGGCCAAAGTGGATGCGTATGGTACGGAACGAAAAGCGCTGGTCGGGTTTTTAAGCGCTAGTCGAGGCAAAAATTTTTTTTAAATGAATCGCTAGTCAGATTTATCGTTAATCGATGCAATCGCTGGTTGAGGGTCCACTGTATATATATATATATATATATATATATATATATATTTAACTCTGTTCAACTATAAATAATAATAATAATAATAATTATATTAAAAATAATAATAATAATTATATTAATAATAATAATACTAATACTAATAATAATAATAATAATAATAATAATAATAATAATAATAATAATAATAATAATAGTAATAATAATAATAATAATAATAATAATATTAATAATAATAATAATAATAATAATAATAATAATAATAATAATAATAATAATAATAATAATAATAATATTTTCTAAGCAGACAAACTGAGCCAAGAATATTTTGTTGACCTGAAGACTACAAAAGATGTTAATATTAACAACCTTGAATGTTACATTAACAACCTTGAATGTTACATTAACAACCTTGAATGTCACATTAACAACCTTGAATGTCACATTAACAACCTTGAATGTCACATTAACAACCTTGAATGTCACATTAACAACCTTAAATGTTACATTAACAACCTTGAATGTCACATTAACAACCTTGAATGTTACATTAACAACCTTGAATGTCACATTAACAACCTTGAATGTCACATTAACAACCTTGAATGTCACATTAACAACCTTGAATGTTACATTAACAACCTTGAATGTCACATTAACAACCTTGAATGTCACATTAACAACCTTGAATGTCACATTAACAACCTTGAATGTTACATTAACAACCTTGAATGTCACATTAACAACCTTGAATGTCACATTAACAACCTTGAATATCACATTAACAACCTTGAATGTTACATTAACAACCTTGAATGTCACATTAACAACCTTGAATGTCACATGAACAACCTTGAATGTCACATTAACAACCTTGAATGTCACATTAACAACCTTGAATGTCACATTAACAACCATGAATGTCACATTAACAACCTTGAATGTTACATTAACAACCTTGAATGTCACATTAACAACCTTGAATGTTACATTAACAACCTTGAATGTCACATTAACAACCTTGAATGTCACATTAACAACTTCGAATGTCACATTAACAACCTTGAATATCACATTAACAACCTTGAATGTCACATTAACAACCTTGAATGTTACATTAACAACCTTGAATGTCACATTAACAACCTTGAATGTTACATTAACAACCTTGAATGTCACATTAACAACCTTGAATGTCACATTAACAACCTTGAATGTCACATTAACAACCTTGAATGTCACATTAACAACCTTGAATGTCACATTAACAACCTTGAATGTCACATTAACAACCTTGAATGTCACATTAACAACCTTGAATGTTACATTAACAATCTTGAATGTTACAGTAACAACCTTGAATGTTACATTAACAACCTTGAATGTTACATTAACAACCTTGAATGTCACATTAACAACCTTGAATGTCACATTAACAACTTTGAATGTCACATTAACAACCTTGAATATCACATTAACAACCTTGAATGTCACATTAACAACCTTGAATGTTACATTAACAACCTTGAATGTCACATTAACAACCTTGAATGTTACATTAACAACCTTGAATGTCACATTAACAACCTTGAATGTCACATTAACAACCTTGAATGTCACATTAACAACCTTGAATGTCACATTAACAACCTTGAATGTCACATTAACAACCTTGAATGTCACATTAACAACCTTGAATGTCACATTAACAACCTTGAATGTTACATTAACAATCTTGAATGTTACAGTAACAACCTTGAATGTTACATTAACAACCTTGAATGTTACATTAACAAACTTGAATGTTACATTAACAACCTTGAATGTTACATTAACAACCTTGAATGTCACATTAACAACCTTGATTGTCACATTAACAACCTTGAATGTCACATTAACAACCATGAATGTCACATTAACAACCTTGAATGTCACATTAAGAAACTTGAATGTCACATTAACAACCTTGAATGTCACATTAACAACCTTGAATGTTACATTAACAACCTTGAATGTCACATTAACAACCTTGAATGTCACATTAACAACCTTGAATGTTACATTAACAACCTTGAATGTTACATTAACAACCTTGAATGTTACATTAACAACCTTGAATGTTACATTAACAACCTTGAATGTTACATAAACAACCTTGAATGTCACATTAACAACCTTGAATGTCACATTAACAACCTTGAATGTCACATTAACAACCTTGAATGTCACATTAACAACCTTGAATGTCACATTAACAACCTTGAATGTCACATTAACAACCTTGAATGTCACATTAACAACCTTGAATGTTACATTAACAACCTTGAATGTCAAATTAACAACCTTGAATGTCACATTAACAACCTTGAATGTCACATTAACAACCTTGAATGTCACATTAACAACCTTGAATGCCACATTAACAACCTTGAATTTCACATTAACAACCTTGAATGTCACATTAACAACCTTGAATGTCACATTAACAACCTTGAATGTCACATTAACAACCATGAATGTCACATTAACAATCTTGAATGTTACATTAACAACCTTGAATGTTACATTAACAACCTTGAATGTCAAATTAACAACCTTGAATGTCACATTAACAACCTTGAATGTTACATTAACAACCTTGAATGTTACATTAACAACCTTGAATGTCACATTAACAACCTTGAATGTCACATTAACAACCTTGAATGTTAAATTAACAACCTTGAATGTCACATTAACAACCTTGAATGTTACATTAACAACCTTGAATGTTACATTAACAACCTTGAATGTCACATTAACAACCTTGAATGTCACATTAACAACCTTGAATGTCACATTAACAACCTTGAATGTCATATTAACAACCTTGAATGTCACATTAACAACCTTGAATGTCACATTAACAACCTTGAATGTCAAATTAACAACCTTGAATGTCACATTAACAACCTTGAATGTTACATTAACAACCTTGAATGTTACATTAACAACCTTGAATGTTACATTAACAACCTTGAATGTCACATTAACAACCTTGAATGTCACATTAGCAGCCTTGAATGTCACATTAACAACCTTGAATGTCACATTAACAACCTTGAATGTTACATTAACAACCTTGAATGTTACATTAACAACCTTGAATGTTACATTAACAACCTTGAATGTCACATTAACAACCTTGAATGTCACATTAACAACCTTGAATGTTACATTAACAACCTTGAATGTTACATTAACAACCTTGAATGTCACATTAACAACCTTGAATGTCACATTAACAACCTTGAATGTTACATTAGCAACCTTGAATGTCACATTAACAATAATAATAATAATAATAATAATAATAATAATAATAATAATAATAATAATAATAATAATAATAATAATAATAATATTTTCTAAGCAGACAAACTGAGCCAAGAATATTTTGTTGACCTGAAGACTACAAAAGATGTTAATATTAACAACCTTGAATGTTACATTAACAACCTTGAATGTTACATTAACAACCTTGAATGTCACATTAACAACCTTGAATGTCACATTAACAACCTTGAATGTCACATTAACAACCTTGAATGTCACATTAACAACCTTAAATGTTACATTAACAACCTTGAATGTCACATTAACAACCTTGAATGTTACATTAACAACCTTGAATGTCACATTAACAACCTTGAATGTCACATTAACAACCTTGAATGTCACATTAACAACCTTGAATGTTACATTAACAACCTTGAATGTCACATTAACAACCTTGAATGTCACATTAACAACCTTGAATGTCACATTAACAACCTTGAATGTTACATTAACAACCTTGAATGTCACATTAACAACCTTGAATGTCACATTAACAACCTTGAATATCACATTAACAACCTTGAATGTTACATTAACAACCTTGAATGTCACATTAACAACCTTGAATGTCACATGAACAACCTTGAATGTCACATTAACAACCTTGAATGTCACATTAACAACCTTGAATGTCACATTAACAACCATGAATGTCACATTAACAACCTTGAATGTTACATTAACAACCTTGAATGTCACATTAACAACCTTGAATGTTACATTAACAACCTTGAATGTCACATTAACAACCTTGAATGTCACATTAACAACTTCGAATGTCACATTAACAACCTTGAATATCACATTAACAACCTTGAATGTCACATTAACAACCTTGAATGTTACATTAACAACCTTGAATGTCACATTAACAACCTTGAATGTTACATTAACAACCTTGAATGTCACATTAACAACCTTGAATGTCACATTAACAACCTTGAATGTCACATTAACAACCTTGAATGTCACATTAACAACCTTGAATGTCACATTAACAACCTTGAATGTCACATTAACAACCTTGAATGTCACATTAACAACCTTGAATGTTACATTAACAATCTTGAATGTTACAGTAACAACCTTGAATGTTACATTAACAACCTTGAATGTTACATTAACAACCTTGAATGTCACATTAACAACCTTGAATGTCACATTAACAACTTTGAATGTCACATTAACAACCTTGAATATCACATTAACAACCTTGAATGTCACATTAACAACCTTGAATGTTACATTAACAACCTTGAATGTCACATTAACAACCTTGAATGTTACATTAACAACCTTGAATGTCACATTAACAACCTTGAATGTCACATTAACAACCTTGAATGTCACATTAACAACCTTGAATGTCACATTAACAACCTTGAATGTCACATTAACAACCTTGAATGTCACATTAACAACCTTGAATGTCACATTAACAACCTTGAATGTTACATTAACAATCTTGAATGTTACAGTAACAACCTTGAATGTTACATTAACAACCTTGAATGTTACATTAACAAACTTGAATGTTACATTAACAACCTTGAATGTTACATTAACAACCTTGAATGTCACATTAACAACCTTGATTGTCACATTAACAACCTTGAATGTCACATTAACAACCATGAATGTCACATTAACAACCTTGAATGTCACATTAAGAAACTTGAATGTCACATTAACAACCTTGAATGTCACATTAACAACCTTGAATGTTACATTAACAACCTTGAATGTCACATTAACAACCTTGAATGTCACATTAACAACCTTGAATGTTACATTAACAACCTTGAATGTTACATTAACAACCTTGAATGTTACATTAACAACCTTGAATGTTACATTAACAACCTTGAATGTTACATAAACAACCTTGAATGTCACATTAACAACCTTGAATGTCACATTAACAACCTTGAATGTCACATTAACAACCTTGAATGTCACATTAACAACCTTGAATGTCACATTAACAACCTTGAATGTCACATTAACAACCTTGAATGTCACATTAACAACCTTGAATGTTACATTAACAACCTTGAATGTCAAATTAACAACCTTGAATGTCACATTAACAACCTTGAATGTCACATTAACAACCTTGAATGTCACATTAACAACCTTGAATGCCACATTAACAACCTTGAATTTCACATTAACAACCTTGAATGTCACATTAACAACCTTGAATGTCACATTAACAACCTTGAATGTCACATTAACAACCATGAATGTCACATTAACAATCTTGAATGTTACATTAACAACCTTGAATGTTACATTAACAACCTTGAATGTCAAATTAACAACCTTGAATGTCACATTAACAACCTTGAATGTTACATTAACAACCTTGAATGTTACATTAACAACCTTGAATGTCACATTAACAACCTTGAATGTCACATTAACAACCTTGAATGTTAAATTAACAACCTTGAATGTCACATTAACAACCTTGAATGTTACATTAACAACCTTGAATGTTACATTAACAACCTTGAATGTCACATTAACAACCTTGAATGTCACATTAACAACCTTGAATGTCACATTAACAACCTTGAATGTCATATTAACAACCTTGAATGTCACATTAACAACCTTGAATGTCACATTAACAACCTTGAATGTCAAATTAACAACCTTGAATGTCACATTAACAACCTTGAATGTTACATTAACAACCTTGAATGTTACATTAACAACCTTGAATGTTACATTAACAACCTTGAATGTCACATTAACAACCTTGAATGTCACATTAGCAGCCTTGAATGTCACATTAACAACCTTGAATGTCACATTAACAACCTTGAATGTTACATTAACAACCTTGAATGTTACATTAACAACCTTGAATGTTACATTAACAACCTTGAATGTCACATTAACAACCTTGAATGTCACATTAACAACCTTGAATGTTACATTAACAACCTTGAATGTTACATTAACAACCTTGAATGTCACATTAACAACCTTGAATGTCACATTAACAACCTTGAATGTTACATTAGCAACCTTGAATGTCACATTAACAACCTTGAATGTTACATTAACAACCTTGAATGTCACATTAACAACCTTGAATGTCACATTAACAACCTTGAATGTCACATTAACAACCTTGAATGTCAAATTAACAACCTTGAATGTCACATTAACAACCTTGAATGTCACATTAACAACCTTGAATGTTACATTAACAACCTTGAATGTCACATTAACAACCTTGAATGTCACATTAACTACCTTGAATGTTACATTAACAACCTTGAATGTCACATTAACAACCTTGAATGTCACATTAACAACCTTGAATGTCTTATTAACAACCTTGAATGTTAGATTAACAATCTTGAATGTCACATTAACAACCTTGAATGTCACATTAACAACCTTGAATGTTACATTAACAACCTTGAATGTCACAATAACAACCTTGAATGTCACATTAACAACCTTGAATGTCACATTAACAACCTTGAATGTTACATTAACAACCTTGAATGTCACATTAACAACCTTGAATGACACATTAACAACCTTGAATGTCACATTAACCACCTTGAATGTCACATTAACAACCTTGAATATCACATTAACAACCTTGAATGTCACATTAACAACCTTGAATGTCACATTAACAACATTGAATGTCACATTAACAACCTTAAATGCCACATTAACACCCTTGAATACCACATTAGAAGCCTGGAATGCCACATTAACAACCTTGAATGTCTCATTAACAACATAGAATGTCACATTAACAACATTGAATGTCACATTAACAACCTTAAATGCCACATTAACAAACTTGAATACCACATTAACAACCTTGAATGCCACATTAACAACCTCTAATGCTACATTAACAACTTTGAATGTCACATTAACAACCTTGAATGCCACATTAACAACCTCTAATGCTACATTAACAACTTTGAATGTCACATTAACAACCCTGAGTGTCATATTAACACCCCTGAATGTCACATTAGCAACTTTGAATGCCACATTAACAACCTTGAATGTCACATTAGCAACTTTGAATGCCACATTAATAGCCTTGAATGCAGCACTAACAACTTTGAATGCCACATTAACGACCTTGAATACCACATTAACGACCTTGAATGCCATATTAACAACCTTGAATGTCACATTAACAACCTTGAATGCCACATTAACAACCTTGAATGCCACATTAACAATCTTGACTGCCACATTAACAACCTTGAATGCCACATTAACAACTTTGAATGCCACATTAACAACCTCGAATGCTACATTAACAACTTTGAATGTCACGTTAACAACCTTGAATGCCATATTAACAACCTTGAATGTCACATTAACAACTTTGAATGTCACATTAACAACTTTGAATGTCACGTTAACAACCTTGAATGCCACATTAACAAACTTGAATGCTACATTAACAACCTTACCACATTAACAACCTTGAATGCCACAATAACAACTTTGAATGTTACATT
Organism: Cherax quadricarinatus; assembly: GCF_038502225.1. Taxonomy (NCBI): domain Eukaryota; kingdom Metazoa; phylum Arthropoda; class Malacostraca; order Decapoda; family Parastacidae; genus Cherax; species Cherax quadricarinatus. The sequence goes on from NW_027198018.1 coordinate 30,991, forward strand.
AACAACCTTGAATGCCACATTAACAACTTTGAATGTCACATTAACAACCTTGAATGTCATATTAACAACCTTGAATGTCACATTAACAACTTTGCATGCCACATTAACGACCTTGAATGCCATATTAAAGATCTTGAATGCCTTATTAACAACCTTGAATGGCATATTAACAACCTTGAATGTCTTATTAAGAACCTTGAATGCCACATTAACAACCTTGAATGCAACATTAGCAACCCTGAATGCCACATTAGCAACCTTGAATGCCACATTACCAACCTTGAATGCCACATTAACAACCTTGAATGCCACAGTAACAGCCTTAAATGCTACATTAACAACCTTGAATGCCACATTAACAACCTTGAATGCCACATTAACAACCTTGAATGTCATATTAACAACCTTGAATGTCATGTTAACAACCTTGAATGTCACATTAACAACCTTGAATGCCACATTAACAACCTTGAATGCCACATTAACGACCTTGAATTCCACATTAATGACCTTGAATGCACATTAGCAACCTTGGATGTCATATTGACAACCTTGAATGCCATATTAACAACCTTAAATGTCTTATTAACAACATTGAATGCAACATTAACAACCTTGAATGTCTTATTAACAACCTTTAATGCCACATTAATAACCTTGATTTGCGCATTAAGAACCTTGAATGTCTTATTAAGAACCTTGAATGTCATATTAACAATCTTGAGTGCCACATTAACAACCTTGAATGTCTTATTAACAACCTTGAATGTCACATTAACAACCTTGAATGTCTTACTAACAACCTTGAATGTCTAATTAACAACCTTGAATATCACATTAACAACCTTGAATGTCTTACTAACAACCTTGAATGTCTTATTAACAACCTTGAATGTCACATTAACAACGTTGAATGTCTTACTAACAACCTTGAATGTCTAATTAACAACCTTGAATTTCACATTAACAACCTTGAATGCCACATTAACAGCCTTGAATGTTATATTAACAAACTTGAATGTCTTATTAACAACCTTGAATGTCATGTTAACCACCTTGAATTCCTTTAACAACCTTGAATGGCACATTAACAATCTTGAATGTCTTATTAACAATGTTGAATACCATTAACATCCTTGAATGTCTTATTAACAACCTTGAATGGCACATTAACATCCTTAAATGTCTTATTGACAACCTTGAATGCCATATTAACAACCTTGAATGCCCCATTAACAAGCTTGAATGCCACATTAACAACCTTGAATGCTACATTAACAACGTTGAATGTCTTATTAACAATGTTGAATGTCTTATTAACAACCTTGAATGCCACATTAACATCCTTAAATGTCTTATTGACAACCTTGAATGCCACATTAACAAGCTTGAATGTCTTATTAACAATGTTGAATGTCTTATTAACAACTTTGAATGTCATATTAACAACCTTGAATGCCCCATTAACAAGCTTGAATGCCACATTAACAACCTTGAATGTCCATTAACAACCTTGAATGCCACATTAACAACGTTGAATGCCACTTTAACAACCTTGAATGCCACATTAACAACGTTGAATGCCATATTAACAACCTTGAATGCCACATTAACAACGTTGAATGCCAAATTAACAACCTTGAATGCCACATTAACAACGTTGAATGCCATATTAACAACCTTGAATGCCACATTAACAACGTTGAATGCCACATTAACAACCTTGAATGCCACATTAACAACGTTGAATGCCATATTAACAACCTTGAATGCCATATTAACAACGTTGAATGCCACATTAACAACCTTGAATGCCACATTAACAACCTTGACTGCCACATTAACAACGTTGAATGCCACATTAACAACGTTGAATGCCACATTAACAACCTTGAATGCCACATTAACAACCTTGAATGCCACATTAACAACCTTGAATGCCACATTAACAACGTTGAATGCCACATTAACAACCTTGACTGCCACATTAACAACGTTGAATGCCACATTAACAACGTTGAATGCCACATTAACAACCTTGAATGCCACATTAACAACCTTGAATGCCACATTAACAACCTTGAATGCCACATTAACAACGTTGAATGTCACATTAACAACGTTGAATGCCACATTAACAACCTTGAATGTCACATTAACAACCTTGAATATCACATTAACAACCTTGAATGTTACATTAACAACCTTGAATGTCACATTAACAACCTTGAATGTCACATGAACAACCTTGAATGTCACATTAACAACCTTGAATGTCACATTAACAACCTTGAATGTCACATTAACAACCATGAATGTCACATTAACAACCTTGAATGTTACATTAACAACCTTGAATGTCACATTAACAACCTTGAATGTTACATTAACAACCTTGAATGTCACATTAACAACCTTGAATGTCACATTAACAACTTCGAATGTCACATTAACAACCTTGAATATCACATTAACAACCTTGAATGTCACATTAACAACCTTGAATGTTACATTAACAACCTTGAATGTCACATTAACAACCTTGAATGTTACATTAACAACCTTGAATGTCACATTAACAACCTTGAATGTCACATTAACAACCTTGAATGTCACATTAACAACCTTGAATGTCACATTAACAACCTTGAATGTCACATTAACAACCTTGAATGTCACATTAACAACCTTGAATGTCACATTAACAACCTTGAATGTTACATTAACAATCTTGAATGTTACAGTAACAACCTTGAATGTTACATTAACAACCTTGAATGTTACATTAACAACCTTGAATGTCACATTAACAACCTTGAATGTCACATTAACAACTTTGAATGTCACATTAACAACCTTGAATATCACATTAACAACCTTGAATGTCACATTAACAACCTTGAATGTTACATTAACAACCTTGAATGTCACATTAACAACCTTGAATGTTACATTAACAACCTTGAATGTCACATTAACAACCTTGAATGTCACATTAACAACCTTGAATGTCACATTAACAACCTTGAATGTCACATTAACAACCTTGAATGTCACATTAACAACCTTGAATGTCACATTAACAACCTTGAATGTCACATTAACAACCTTGAATGTTACATTAACAATCTTGAATGTTACAGTAACAACCTTGAATGTTACATTAACAACCTTGAATGTTACATTAACAAACTTGAATGTTACATTAACAACCTTGAATGTTACATTAACAACCTTGAATGTCACATTAACAACCTTGATTGTCACATTAACAACCTTGAATGTCACATTAACAACCATGAATGTCACATTAACAACCTTGAATGTCACATTAAGAAACTTGAATGTCACATTAACAACCTTGAATGTCACATTAACAACCTTGAATGTTACATTAACAACCTTGAATGTCACATTAACAACCTTGAATGTCACATTAACAACCTTGAATGTTACATTAACAACCTTGAATGTTACATTAACAACCTTGAATGTTACATTAACAACCTTGAATGTTACATTAACAACCTTGAATGTTACATAAACAACCTTGAATGTCACATTAACAACCTTGAATGTCACATTAACAACCTTGAATGTCACATTAACAACCTTGAATGTCACATTAACAACCTTGAATGTCACATTAACAACCTTGAATGTCACATTAACAACCTTGAATGTCACATTAACAACCTTGAATGTTACATTAACAACCTTGAATGTCAAATTAACAACCTTGAATGTCACATTAACAACCTTGAATGTCACATTAACAACCTTGAATGTCACATTAACAACCTTGAATGCCACATTAACAACCTTGAATTTCACATTAACAACCTTGAATGTCACATTAACAACCTTGAATGTCACATTAACAACCTTGAATGTCACATTAACAACCATGAATGTCACATTAACAATCTTGAATGTTACATTAACAACCTTGAATGTTACATTAACAACCTTGAATGTCAAATTAACAACCTTGAATGTCACATTAACAACCTTGAATGTTACATTAACAACCTTGAATGTTACATTAACAACCTTGAATGTCACATTAACAACCTTGAATGTCACATTAACAACCTTGAATGTTAAATTAACAACCTTGAATGTCACATTAACAACCTTGAATGTTACATTATTAACAACCTTGAATGTCACATTAACAACCTTGAATGTCACATTCACATTAACAACCTTGAATGTCACATTAACAACCTTGAATGTCACATTAACAACCTTGAATGTTACATTAACAACCTTGAATGTCCCATTAACAACCTTGAATGTTACATTAACAACCTTGAATGTCACATTAACAACCTTGAATGTTACATTAACAACCTTGAATGTCACATTAACAACCTTGAATGTTACATTAACAACCTTGAATGTTACATTAACAACCTTGAATGTCAAATTAACAACCTTGAATGTCACATTAACAACCTTGAATGTCATGTCACATTAACAACCTTGAATGTCACATTAACAACCTTGAATGTCACATTAACAACCTTGAATGTTACATTAACAACCTTGAATGTCACATTAACAACCTTGAATGTCACATTAACAACCTTGAATGTTACATTAACAACCTTGAATGTCACATTAACCAACCTTGAATGTTACATTAACAACCTTGAATGTCACATTAACAACCTTGAATGTTAACATTAACAACCTTGAATGTCACATTAACAACCTTGAATGTCACATTAACAACCTTGAATGTCACATTAACAACCTTGAATGTCACATTAACAACCTTGAATGTCACATTAACAACCTTGAATGTCACATTAACAACCTTGAATGTCACATTAACAACCTTTGAATGTTACATTAACAACCTTGAATGTTACATTAACAACCTTGAATGTCACATTAACAACCTTGAATGTTAACATTATGTCTTATTAACAACTTGAATGTTAGATTAACAATCTTGAATGTCACATTAACAACCTTGAATGTCACATTAACAACCACATTAACAACCTTGAATGTCACATTAACAACCTTGAATGTCACATTAACAACCTTGAATGTCACATTAACAACCTTGAATGTTACATTAACAACCTTGAATGTCACATTAACAACCTTGAATGTCACATTAACAACCTTGAATGTCACATTAACAACCTTGAATGTCACATTAACAACCTTGAATGTCACATTAACAACCTTGAATGACACATTAACAACCTTGAATGTCACATTAACACCTTGAATGTCACATTAACAACCTTGAATATCACATTAACAACCTTGAATGTCACATTAACAACCTTGAATGTCACATTAACAACCTTGAATGTCACATTAACAACCTTAAATGCCACATTAACACCCTTGAATACCACATTAGAAGCCTGGAATGCCACATTAACAACCTTGAATGTCTCATTAACAACATAGAATGTCACATTAACAACATTGAATGTCACATTAACAACCTTAAATGCCACATTAACAAACTTGAATACCACATTAACAACCTTGAATGCCACATTAACAACCTCTAATGCTACATTAACAACTTTGAATGTCACATTAACAACCTTGAATGCCACATTAACAACCTCTAATGCTACATTAACAACTTTGAATGTCACATTAACAACCCTGAGTGTCATATTAACACCCCTGAATGTCACATTAGCAACTTTGAATGCCACATTAACAACCTTGAATGTCACATTAGCAACTTTGAATGCCACATTAATACCTTGAATGCAGCACTAACAACTTTGAATGCCACATTAACGACCTTGAATACCACATTAACGACCTTGAATGCCATATTAACAACCTTGAATGTCACATTAACAACCTTGAATGCCACATTAACAACCTTGAATGCCACATTAACAATCTTGAATGCCACATTAACAACCTTGAATGCCACATTAACAACTTTGAATGCCACATTAACAACCTCGAATGCTACATTAACAACTTTGAATGTCACATTAACAACCTTGAATGCCATATTAACAACCTTGAATGTCACATTAACAACTTTGAATGTCACATTAACAACCTTGAATGTCACGTTAACAACCTTGAATGCCACATTAACAAACTTGAATGCTACATTAACAACCTTGAACCACATTAACAACCTTGAATGCCACATTAACAACTTTGAATGTTACATTAACAACCTTGAATGCCACATTAACAACTTTGAATGTCACATTAACAACCTTGAATGTCATATTAACAACCTTGAATGTCACATTAACAACTTTGCATGCCACATTAACGACCTTGAATGCCATATTAAAGACCTTGAATGCCTTATTAACAACCTTGAATGGCATATTAACAACCTTGAATGTCTTATTAAGAACCTTGAATGCCACATTAACAACCTTGAATGCAACATTAGCAACCCTTGAATGCCACATTAGCAACCTTGAATGTCACATTACCAACCTTGAATGCCACATTAACAACCTTGAATGCCACATTAACAGCCTTGAATGATACATTAACAACCTTGAATGCCACATTAACAACCTTGAATGCCACATTAACAACCTTGAATGTCATATTAACAACCTTGAATGTCATATTAACAACCTTGAATGTCACATTAACAACCTTGAATGCCACATTAACAACCTTGAATGCCACATTAACGACCTTGAATTCCACATTAATGACCTTGAATGCACATTAGCAACCTTGGATGTCATATTGACAACCTTGAATGCCATATTAACAACCTTGAATGTCTTATTAACAACCTTGAATGCACATTAACAACCTTGAATGTCTTATTAACAACCTTGAATGCCACATTAATAACCTTGATTTGCGCATTAACAACCTTGAATGTCTTATTAAGAACCTTGAATGTCATATTAACAATCTTGAGTGCCACATTAACAACCTTGAATGTCTTATTAACAACCTTGAATGTCACATTAACAACCTTGAATGTCTTACTAACAACCTTGAATGTCTAATTAACAACCTTGAATATCACATTAACAACCTTGAATGTCTTATTAACAACCTTGAATGTCTTATTAACAACCTTGAATGTCACATTAACAACGTTGAATGTCTTATTAACAACCTTGAATGTCACATTAACAACCTTGAATTTCACATTAACAACCTTGAATGCCACATTAACAGCCTTGAATGTCATATTAACAACTTGAATGTCTTATTAACAACCTTGAATGTCATATTAATAACCTTGAATTCACTTTAACAACCTTGAATGCCACATTAACAATCTTGAATGTCTTATTAACAACCTTGAATGCCACATTAACATCCTTGAATGTCTTATTAACAACCTTGAATGCCACATTAACAACCTTGAATGTCTTATTAACAACCTTGAATGCCACATTAACAACCTTGAATGCCATTAACATTAACAAGCTTGAATGCCACATTAACAACCTTGAATGCCACATTAACAACGTTGAATGCCACATTAACAACCTTGAATGCCACATTAACAACCTTGAATGCCACATTAACAACCTTGAATGTCTTATTAACAACCTTGAATGCCACATTAACAAGCTTGAATGTCTTATTAACAACCTTGAATGCCACATTAACAACGTTGAATGCCACATTAACAACCTTGAATGCCACATTAACAAGCTTGAATGCCACATTAACAACCTTGAATGCCACATTAACAACCTTGAATGCCACATTAACAACGTTGAATGCCACATTAACAACCTTGAATGCCACATTAACAACGTTGAATGCCACATTAACAACCTTGAATGCCACATTAACAACGTTGAATGTCACATTAACAACCTTGAATGCCACATTAACAACCTTGAATGCCACATTAACAACCTTGAATGCCACATTAACAACCTTGAATGCCACATTAACAACCTTGAATGCCACATTAACAACGTTGAATGTCACATTAACAACGTTGAATGCCACATTAACAACCTTGAATGCCACATTAACAACCTTGAATGCCACATTAACAACCTTGAATGCCACATTAACAACGTTGAATGTCACATTAACAACGTTGAGTGCCACATTAACAACCTTGAATGCCACATTAACAACCTTGAATGCCACATTAACAACCTTGAATGCCACATTAACAACCTTGAATGCCACATTAACAACCTTGAATGCCACATTAACAATGTTGAATGCCACATTAACAACCTTGAATGCCACATTAACAATGTTGAATGCCACATTAACAACGTTGAATGCCACATTAACAACCTTGAATGCCACATTAACAATGTTGAATGCCACATTAACAACCTTGAATGCCACATTAACAACGTTGAATGCCACATTAACAATGTTGAATGCCACATTAGCAACCTTGAATGCCACATTACCAACCTTGAATGCCACATTAACAACCTTGAATGCCACATTAACAATGTTGAATGCCACATTAACAATGTTGAATGCCACATTAACAACCTTGAATGCCACATTAACAACCTTGAATGCCACATTAACAATGTTGAATGCCACATTAACAATGTTGAATGCCACATTAACAACCTTGAATGCCATATTAACAACCTTGAATGCCACATTAACAACCTTGAATGCCACATTAACAACCTTGAATGTCACATTAACAACGTTGAATGCCACATTAACAACCTTGAATGCCACATTAACAACCTTGAATGCCACATTAACAACCTTGAATGCCACATTAACAACCTTGAATGCCACATTAACAACGTTGAATGTCACATTAACAACGTTGAGTGCCACATTAACAACCTTGAATGCCACATTAACAATGTTGAATGCCACATTATGCCACAACAATGTTGAATGTTGAATGTTGAATGCCACATTAACAACCTTGAATGCCACATTAACAACCTTGAATGCCACATTAACAACGTTGAATGTCACATTAACAACGTTGAGTGCCACATTAACAACCTTGAATGCCACATTAACAATGTTGAATGCCATATTAACAACCTTGAATGTTTTATTAACAACTTTCAATGGCATATTCCGCCTTGTTTATATTGCTGTTTTTGTTGTTGTTTTTGTTGTTGTTGTTGTTGCTGTTGTTTCTGTTTTTGTTGCTGCTGTTCTTTTTGACAATGTTTTTGTTATTGTTCTTGTTGCTGTTGTTACTGTTGATCTTGTTGCTTTTTTTTTGTTAATTTTGTTCTTGACAGTGCTTGGCACCGTTCTTGCACAGTCCTTGGCATGGTCCTTGGCACAATGACTGGCACAGTGATTGGCAGAGTGCTTGGCATGGTCCTTGGGACAGTGCTTGGTACGGTCGTTGGCACAGTCCTTGGCAATACCCTTGGCACAGTGCTTGGCAAGGTCTTTGGCACAGTTCTTGGCAAGGTTCTCGGCACAATACTTGGCAAGGTCCTTGGCACAGCACTTGGCAAGGTCCTTGGCACAGTGCTTGGCAAGGTCCTTGGCACAGTGCTTTGCACAGTACATGGCAGGGTCCTTAGCAAAGTGCTTGGCAGGGCCCTTGGCATAGTGCTTAGCAAGGTCCTTGGCACAGTACTTGGCAAGGTCCTTGGCACAGTACATGGCAGGGTCCTTTGCACAGTACTTGACACGGTCTTTGGCACAGTGCTTGGCTAGGTCATTGGCATAGTTCTTGGTAAGGTCCTTGGCACAGTGCTTGGCAAGGTCCTTGACAAGGTCCGTAGCACAGTGCTTGGCAAGGTCCTTGGCACAGTACTTGGCTGGGTCCTTGGCACAGTGCTTGGTAAAGTTCTTGGCAAGGTCTTTTTCACAGTGTTTGGCACGGCCCTTGGCACAGTTCTTGGCAAGGTCCTTGGCACAGTACTTGACACGGTCTTTGGCACAGTGCTTGGCTAGGTCCTTGGCATAGTTCTTGGCAAGGTCCTTGGCACAGTGCTTGGCAAGGTCCTTGACAAGGGCCGTAGCACAGTTCTTGGCAAGGTCCTTGACACAGTACTTGGCTGGGTCCTTGGCACAGTGCTTGGTAAAGTTCTTGGCAAGGTCTTTTTCACAGTGTTTGGCACGGCCCTTGGCACAGTTCTTGGCAAGGTCCTTGGCACAGTACTTGACACGGTCTTTGGCACAGTGCTTGGCTAGGTCCTTGGCATAGTTCTTGGCAAGGTCCTTGGCACAGTGCTTGGCAAGGTCCTTGACAAGGTCCGTAGCACAGTGCTTGGCAAGGTCCTTGGCACAGTACTTGGCAGGGTTCTTGGCACAGTGCTTGGCACAGTACTTGACAAAGTCCTTAACGCAGTGCTTGGCAAGGTCCTTGGCACAGTACTTGACACGATTCTTGACACAGTGCTTCCTTTGCACTGTTCTTGGTAAGGTCCTTGGCACAATACTTGGCAGGGTCCTTGGCACAGTGCTTGGCACAGTACTTGGCAGAGTCCTTAGCACAGTGCTTGCAAGGTCCTTGGCACAGTACTTGGCAGGATCATTGGTACAGTTCTCGGCAAGGTCCTTGACACAGTTCTTGACAAGGTCCTTGGCACAGTGCATGGCAAGGTATTCGGCACAGTACTTGGCAAGGTCATGGCGCAGTACTTGGCAGGGCCCTTGGCACAGTGCTTAGCACGGTACATGGCAGGGTCCTTGGCACAGTGCTTGGCACAGTACTTGGCAGGGTCATTGGCACAGTGCTTGGCACAGTACTTGGCAGGGTCCATGGCACAGTGCTTGGCACAGTACTTGGCAGGGTCCTTGGCACAGTATTTGGCAGGATCCTTGGCATAGTTCTTGACACGGTCCTTGGCACAGTGCTTGGCAAGGTTCTTGGCACAGTTCTTGGCAAGGTCCTTGGCACAGTTCTTGGCAAGGTCTTTGGCACAGTTCTTGGCAAGGTTCTTGGCACAGTGCTTGGCAAGGTCCTTGGCACAGTACTTGGCAAGGTCCTTGCCACAGTACTTGGCAGGGTCCTTGGCACAGTGCTTGTCACAGTACTTGGCAGGGTCCTTAGCACAGTGCTTGGCAAGGTCCTTGCCACAGTTCTTGGCAGGGCCCTTAGCACAGTGCTTGGCAAGGTCCTTGGCACAGTACTTGGCAGGATCCTTAGCACAGTTCTTAGCCCCGCCCTTGGAACAGTACTTGGTAAGGTCTTTGGCACAGTTGTTGGCACAATACTTCGAAAGGTCCTTGGCACAGTGCTAGGCACAGTACTTGGCAGGGTGCTTGGCACAGTGCTTGGCACAGTACTTGGCAGGGTGCTTGGCACAGTGCTTGGCACAGTACTTGACAGGGTGCTTGGCACAGTACTTGGCACAGTACTTGGCACAGTGCTTGGCACAGTACTTGGCAGGGTGCTTGGCACAGTGCTTGGCACAGTACTTGGCAGGGTGCTTGGCACAGTGCTTGGCACAGTACTTGACAGGGTGCTTGGCACAGTACTTGGCACAGTACTTGGCACAGTGCTTGGCACAGTACTTGGCAGGGTGCTTGGCACAGTGACAACTCTGCCACCTACGTGAAACATGAGTCATCCCAGTTATAAGGGATTCTCTTCTTCCCCCTTTACCACCCCCACCCTAACCCCCACCCCTAAACCCCATCCTTTTCCCCTCACCCACACCCCTCACCCCTTACCCCCCACCCCTCACCTCCACCTCCACCACCATCTCGGTCCTCTCTTCCATTTCTCCCCTTCAATATGTCTCCCCTCCTCCTTCCCACTTCACCCCCTTCCCATGTGTGGGTGTACGTGTGTGGATGTACGTGTGTGTAAGTGTGTGGTTGTACGTGTGTGGGTGTACGTGTGTGGATGCACTCGAATACTTCTTTAAGACATGTTTGGCCAGGCATTATCCTCTACTAGAGGTCCCTTGGTTATCCTCACTGATATCGTTTGCTGCAGCGTCAGCAACTTTCAAACAACGTTGGCAGGTCAGCTTATAAACAACGTTGGCAGGTCAGCTTATAAACAACGTTGGCAGGTCAGCTTATAAACAACGTTGGCAGGTCAGCTTATAAACAACGTTGGCAGGTCAGCTTATAAACAACGTTGGCAGGTCAGCTTATAAACAACGTTGGCAGGTCAGCTTATAAACAACGTTGGCAGGTCAGCTTATAAAGAACGTTGGCAGGTCAGCTTATAAACAACGTTGGCAGGTCAGCTTATAAACAACGTTGGCAGGTCAGCTTATAAACAACGTTGGCAGGTCAGCTTATAAACAACGTTGGCAGGTCAGCTTATAAACAACGTTGGCAGGTCAGCTTATAAACAACGTTGGCAGGTCAGCTTATAAACAACGTTGGCAGGTCAGCTTATAAACAACGTTGGCAGGTCAGCTTATAAAGAACGTTGGCAGGTCAGCTTATAAACAACGTTGGCAGGTCAGCTTATAAACAACGTTGGCAGGTCAGCTTATAAACAACGTTGGCAGGTCAGCTTATAAACAACGTTGGCAGGTCAGCTTATAAACAACGTTGGCAGGTCAGCTTATAAACAACGTTGGCAGGTCAGCTTATAAACAACGTTGGCAGGTCAGCTTATAAACAACGTTGGCAGGTCAGCTTATAAACAACGTCGGCAGGTCACAAGACTTTCCCTTCGTAAGTGTCCTCTTCAGGAGGTACGTGTTACTTCTCTCTATGAATAATTCACTATTTGTGACTTGATAAGCCCACTGTGTGTGTAACACGTTGTCAATAAAGGCTCCCATTATTCTATACACAAATAACTTGCACATAAGAGAGAGGAGCTTACGGCAACGTTTCGGTCCGACTGTGACTCTAAATAGTCCAAGTCAGAGCGAAACGTCGTCGTAAGCGCCTCTCTTCTATGTGCGGGTCAATCCCGGCCGGGGTATGGTTTGTTTGCATTACGATTTCGTGAGTCACGGTATTGTGCTTTTTTATTCTTCACATTATTCTACATTTGTGTGTCTTTTTCCATCATCTCGATATTTTACTCCATCTTACTCCGGCTCTGTGTATAACACGGGTATTGTTAAGATCGTGTTCATTACTTGCGTGATCGTGTTCAAGAACTCTGGTGTGAACTTACTGTGTTGGTAAGCTCCTCAGAGGAGTTCAGCAACGCCTAGTTAATGTCACCGTGGTTCTTGAAGAGTTTACATCAATGACAGTGTCGTACTTTCGGTAAAGCCGTGTGTTGCTGTCTCTCGGTACCCGTCTTGAGGCTCTGGGGAATGTACAGTGTCATTACCCCCATCTACCCTATTCGTGTATCATTTATTCATTAAGTTAATAAAGCCACAGATTAGCCAAACGTCTACAAATGAAGATACCCAGGTGTTGCACATGTGGATGATTTCTCAACTTGGTGCTAAAACACTACATTCCCCCCATTTTTCGTGCACGAATTAACCTGACTTACATTCGTCAAATTCACGAGGTAGGAACGGCCTACGACTTCTACCGTAGCCTCGAACCTTACTTCTGTTGGTCATTTATCGTTCTTAAAGGTTCGTCAAAGTAAAGAACAAACGTATTCAACAGAGGCATATAATTGTCGTTCGTAGAATGGAAAATGACACAGTTGTTGATTACAAGAAGCCTTCCCGTCCTCCTGTGTTGTTGCATCCCATCAATACTTAAGCATCACCGAACTAAAAATTTATGATTCTTTGCTCTCGTGTGTCCAAATGCAGCAGTAAGTACATATTTTGTGTTAGTGGTCCTACAGTACGTCAGTGTGGTCCTACAGTACGTCAGTGTGGCCCTGCAGTACGTCAGTGTGGCCCTATAGTACGTCAGTGTGACCTACCATATGTCATTGTGGCCCTACAGTACTTCAGAGTGGCTCTACAGTACGTCAGAGTGGCCCTACAGTACGTCAGTGTGGTCCTACAGTACGTCAGTGTGGCCCTAGAGTACGTCAGTGTGACCTACCATATGTCATTGTGGCCCTACAGTACTTCAGAGTGGCTCTACAGTACGTCAGAGTGGCCCTACAGTACGTCAGTGTGGCCCTACAGTACGTCAGTGTGGTCCTACAGTACGTCAGTGTGGCCCTACATTACGTCAATGTGGCCCTACAGTACGTCAGTGTGGCCCTGCAGTACGTCAGTGTGGCCCTATAGTACGTCAGTGTTGCTCAGCAATTTATCAGCGGCGGAGAAAGTCCTCAACACAAGAGACTAGTAGAGTCTGCAAGCTGCTGACTACAGTATAAACAAGAGAACTGGCAGACAGCTGCAGGTCTGCCGCTGTCGTACCTATCCTCACCCCACCAAAAAATATGTGACAGCAGACTGGGAAATACAGTCCACTATCTTCAACGTGCAAGGGATGTCAGGAAATATTTCTTCAGCGCTGAGAGTTGCAAAAAAAAGAGGAACGACCTGGATGGAATCCATGAACTCAAGGAACAGGTATGAAAGGGAGCAGTGTGTGTGTGTGCGCGCGCGCGTGTGTGTGTGTGTGTGTGTGTGTGTGTGTTCACTTGAAGTTATCACTAGGGTTCACTTGAAGTTATCACCAGGATTCACTTGAAGTTATCACCAGGATTCACTTGAAGTTATCACCAGGGTTCGCTTGAAATTATCACCAGAGTTCACTTGAAGTTATCACCAGGATTCACTTGAAGTTATCACCAGGATTCACTTGAAGTTATCACCAGGATTCACTTGAAGTTATCACCAGGATTCACTTGAAGTTATCACCAGGATTCACTTGAAGTTATCACCAGGATTCACTTGAAGTTATCACCAGGGTTCGCTTGAAATTATCACCAGGGTTCACTTGAAGTTATCACCAGAGTTCACTTGAAGTTATCACCAGGGTTCACTTCAAGTTATCACCAGGGTTCACTTGAAGTTATCACCAGGATTCACTTGAAGTTTTCACAAGGGTTCGCTTGAAATTATCACCAGGGTTCACTTGAAGTTATCACCAGAGTTCACTTGAAGTTATCACCAGGGTTCACTTCAAGTTATCACCAGAGCTCACTTGAAGTTATCACCAGGATTCACTTGAAATTATCACCAGGGTTCACTTGAAGTTATCACCAGAGTTCACTTGAAGTTATCACCAGAGTTCACTTGAAGTTATCACCAGGGTTCACTTGAAGTTATCACCAGAGTTCACTTGAAGTTATCACCAGAGTTCACTTGAAGTTATCACCAATGTTCACTTGAAGTTATCACCAGAGTTCACTTGAAGTTATCACCAGAGTTCACTTGAAGTTATCACCAGGGTTCACTTGAAGTTATCACCAGAGTTCACTTGAAGTTTTCACCAGAGTTCACTTGAAGTTATCACCAATGTTCACTTGAAGTTATCACCAGAGTTCACTTGAAGTTATCACCAATGTTCACTTGAAGTTATCACCAGAGTTCACTTGAAGTTATCACCAGAGTTCACTTGAAGTTATCACCAGGGTTCACTTGAAGTTATCACCAGAGTTCACTTGAAGTTATCACCAGAGTTCACTTGAAGTTATCACCAGGGTTCACTTGAAGTTATCACCAGAGTTCACTTGAAGTTATCACCAGAGTTCACTTGAAGTTATCACCAATGTTCACTTGAAGTTATCACCAGAGTTCACTTGAAGTTATCACCAGAGTTCACTTGAAGTTATCACCAGGGTTCACTTGAAGTTATCACCAGAGTTCACTTGAAGTTATCACCAGAGTTCACTTGAAGTTATCACCAGGGTTCACTTCAAGTTATCACCAGAGCTCACTTGAAGTTATCACCAATGTTCACTTGAAGTTTTCACAAGGGTTCGCTTGAAATTATCACCAGGGTTCACTTGAAGTTATAATCAGAGATCACTAGAAGTTATCACCAGGGTTCACTTGAAGTTATCACCAGAATTCACTTGAAGTTATCAACAGCATCAGTTGACGTTATCACCAGGGTTCACTTGAAGTTATCACCAGGGTTCACTTGAAGTTATCACAACCGATCACTAGAAGTTATCACCAGCGTCACTTGAAGCTATCACCAGGGTTCACTTGAAGTTATCACCAGAGATTACTAGAAGTTATCACCAGGGTTCACTTGATGTTATCACCAGAGTTCAGGTGAAGTTATAACCAGAGATCACTAGAAGTTATCACCAGGGTTTACTTAAAGTTATCACCAGGGTTCACATGAAGTTATCGCCATGGTTCACTTGAAGTTATCTTCAGGATTCACTAGAAGTTATCACAAGGGTCCACTTGAAATTATCACCAGGGTTCACTAAAAGTTATCACCGGGGATCACTTGAAATTATCACCAGGATTCACTGACAGGATGGGACTTACACAGGTGACAACAAGGAAATGAGTGAAATATTGAAATCCCAGTACGACTCTGTGTTTAGTGAACCACTAATCGGTCTGAGGATCGACGACCCAAATGATTTCTTCACGAATGAGCCTCAAAACACCATAAATGTATGCCAGATTTCCGACATTACCCTAACCCTAACTGCGTGTCTTGATAGTAGCAGAAGGAACAGAATGCGGGAAATAAGCGTGTGCAACCATAAAGTGCATATACTCCTTTGAACAAACAAAAAAGGAATATCAGTGAACGCTAAATAGGAAAATACGGATTATAGTGTCACATGGAGAGTGCCGGTGGAGAAACGGTTACCGTGGGAAATAGTCCTGACCAGCACTAGTGAATTATTGCCGGATGTCGACACAAGTGAAAATAAACAAATATCGATCTATCTATAAGTAATATAATGAGTGACAAGGATATATATGTGCAGTGACATAGTGAACTAAATTGTAGATAAGAGTAATCTTAATTATCCCCAAGTATAGCGTACAATATATAGTGTAGATAGGGGAATGTCTTACAAGCGACTGGCACTAGCGAACTATTGCCAGAGGTCCAGAGGTGCAGGGAATCACAGCATACATAATTTGAGCATACAACCGTTACCTCTACTAAACAGGAAATAATCTTTTCCTTAGAAGTGTAGGGGAAAGTTAGCGTAGGCCTAGCTGCTGTGTAAATAATAAAACAATGATCCCAGTATAGCGCAGTGAAAAGTGTATTTTGAAAGAATACAGTGTATATCCTTGAGATAAACAGTGTACAGCACTACATAAAAGGAATTTAAATAATAATAATAATAATAATAATAATAATAATAATAATAATAATAATAATAATAATAGTAATAAAAAAAAATAATAGCGAAGTGTGGCAGTGTGGGCAAGTCCTGCCCGGCTCACACCCACCCTACACCCACCACCCACCCTACACCACCACCCACATACTGCAAACTTGGTTCGTATAAATACATCTTGCATATTACTGGCACCAGCAAGAGAAAGGTAAAGTGGAAATCAGTTTTCTTCCGTGGCATACAGAGTGTAGTAGGATACAGACAGGATGTCAGCACAGCATATCTGTGGGACATGTAAAAAAATCCTTGGAAGGAAATCCAGAATCACATGCAACCTATGCTCTTCCAAACACCATATCTCTTGTACTAGACTAAATACAGCCTCAAAAAATGACCTCGAACTAGCAAGGTGCTTCTGGTTGTGCAATAAAGATGTAGAACTTTGGGCAGGTATCAGAAAGGTACTAAGGAGAGTAATAAATGATAAAAATAATCAAGAAAACAAGGATGACCTCTTGGATAGTCTACCAAAAATATATAAAACATGGGAGCAAGAGATAGTGTATCAAAAAATGCAGAATGTCCATACCACAACAGATGACTCGAAACTATCTAGTCACCCACATGGTGCTAAGCCAGACCCATCCCCCAGTCATAGCACTAATACCCACAGTGCTGGTGCTGGCCCAGGCTGCTGGCCCAGGCCCAGCCGCTGACCCAGACCCAGCCCCAGCCCCCAGCCCCAGTGCTGACCCAGACCCAGCCCCCAGCCTTACTGCCAGCCCAGACTCTCCTAGGGACACTACCAAAACCACCACAAAAACAGTAAATATACAACCATCTAAAACCGTAAATATACAACCATCATTGCACAAGACCGTGGCCCACAGTACAGATGTTGGAGAGGAGTCTCCTCCTTCTTCCTCTACTGGGGAAAGTAGATGGAATCCAGGACGGGGTGGCCCTGGCTTGGATACTGAGGATTATAGTGCAGTCCCAGAACCTGCAGAAATTGACAACACACCTCCCAACAATTCTCAACCAAAGGTGAATTTGTGCAAATATTATGCTTGGGGCATCTGTAAGCATGGAATAACAGGGGAAAAAAATGGGACATGCAACTTTGAGCATCCCAAAAAATGTAGCGACCTCCTGTCTAAAGGAGTGTGTCGTTCTTCTTCCTGTACTTTCTTTCACCCAAAAATGTGCCACTCCTCGGTCCTCCAGAAGCAGTGTTACAACATCGAGTGCCCTGCATACCATCTAAAAGGGACCAGGAGGCACAGACCCCACAAGACAAACAATAGTAGCTACGACAACCCAACTCCAGGTGATTTTTTAGTGGCAGGAAACGAAAAAAGAAAATGGAAGGAAATAACAAAAATAGTCCACCACCTTGGAGCCTTGTTGGACTGGAGGCGCAGCCAGTGGCCACCCATGGCCCTCCAGAATTACAACTACTGATGCCAATAACAAAATCCCCCCAACAAACACAGAATACAACCTCGTTCATATTTGCTAATATACAGGGCCTTAAGCCATCCACCAACAACAAAATACCTTTTATCAGTGGACTTCTAGAGGAGTCTAATGCAATGTTTGCAGCCTTCACAGAGACTCACACAAAAGATCACTTTGACAGTGAAATATGGATAAGTGGTTACAACCTTTTTAGATGCGACAGAAAAAACAGGCAACAAGGGGGGGTTGGCCTGTATGTCAAAGAGTCCCTTATCTGCACGGAGTTGCTGAACACCACAAATGAGGTAGTTGAAGTTCTATCAATAAAGATCGAGAACCAAAACCTAGTCATTGTGGTTGTATACAAGCCACCAGATGCAACCTCACAACAGTTCAAGGAACAGCTACTGAAAATTGATTACTGTTTGGAAAACCTTCCAGCTCCATCCCCAAACATCTTACTGCTTGGTGATTTCAACCTAAGGCATACAAAATGGAAGAATGTAGCAAATAATGTTATAGCTGAAACAATCCCCGGAGGTAGCGCAGATGAAAGGTCACACACACATGAGCTACTAAGTCTCTGCGAAAAACACACCTTAAGCCAGCAGATAGTGGAGCCAACAAGACTAGAAAACACACTTGACCTTATCTTCACAAATAATGAGGACCTGATAAGAGACATAAGAATATCAAAAACAACTAATTCCGATCACAACCTAATCGAAGTCCAGACGTACATGCATAGGGGTCCTGATCAGCAGAATGCATGTACCTGTGAAGGTGTCTTCACAAAATACAACTTCAACAACAAGAACATCAACTGGGACCAGGTAAACCATGTCCTAAACGAAACATGTTGGGAAGATGTCTTAAATGACATGGATCCAAACCAGTGCCTTGAAAGGATCAACTTCCTGGTAGCCGAAGCATGTTCTAGGCATATTCCCCTAAGAAAGAAGAAGAGCAGGAGTAAACTGGAGAGAAAAAGACGCTCCCTCTACAGAAGACGACGAAGAGTCACTGAGCTCCTCAGGAGTGCTAGAATATCTGATACACGAAAGGAGGCGCTGACCAGGGAAGTGGAAACTATCGAACTTAAGCTAAATGACTCTTACAGGAACCAGGAGAGGCAGGAGGAGCTTAAAGCTATTAGTGAAATTGAAAGAAATTCAAAATATTTCTTTTCATATGCCAAAAACAAGGCAAATACCACATCTAGTATCGGGCCCTTACTCAGACAGG